>NC_054468.1:71434113-71436613 GCF_017639515.1 Carcharodon carcharias
CCACACACACACACCCACACACACACACACTCACACAAACCACCACACACACACACCACCACACACACACACCACCAAACACACAAACACACACTCACACACACACACACCCACACACACACACACACACCCACACACACACACACTCACACAAACCACCACACACACACCACCACACACACACACCACCACACACACACACCACACACACACACACACACACACACACCACACACCACCAAACACAAACACCCACACACCACCACACGCACCACACACATACCACCACACACACAAACACACACACACCACCACACGCACCACACACATACCACCACACACACATACACACACACACTACCACACACACCACACACACACACCACCACACACACACTACCACACACACACACCACCACACTCACACACACACCACACACACACACACACACACACCAGCATACACACACATACCACCACACACACACACACAACATCCCACACACTCCACCACACACACACACCACCACACGCACACACACACCACCACACACACACACCACCACACACACACACACACACCACCACACACAGCCACACACCACACACACACACACACACACACACACCACCACACACACACGCACACACACCATCACACACAAACCACCACACACACGCACCACACACACACACACACACACACACTCCACCACCACACACACACACTCACACACACCATCACACACACACCACCACACACACACACCACCAGACAGACACACACACACACACCACCACACACAAACACACACACACACACCACTATACACACACACACACACACTCACACACACACACCACCACACACACACACACACACAAACACCGCCACACACACACCACACACACACCACCACACACACACCACACACACATGCACACACACACAGAAAACACCACACACACACACACACACAAACACCACCACACACACACCACACACACGCACACACACACTCAAAGCACCACACACACACACACACCACCACACACACACCACACACACGCACACACACACTAATCACCACACACACACACACACCACCACACACACACCACACACACGCACACACACACAAACCACCACACACAACACAGACCACACACACTCTCTCACACACACAGCACCACACACACCACACACACACACCACTACACACACACACCAGCACACACAAACACACACACACACACACACAAACCACCACACACACACAAACACCACCACACACAACACACACCACACACACACACACACACACACACACACACACAGCACCACACACACCACTAAACACACACCACCACCACACACACAAAACACCACACACACACACACACTACAACACACACACACAGACACACACACCACCACACACTCACACACACACACCACCACACACACACTCACACAAACACACACACACCACTACACACACACACACACCACACACAAACACACACACACTACCACACACACCACACACATACCACCACAAACACACATACACACACCACCACAGACACACACACACACGCACACCCTACCACACACACACACACAACACCCACCACACACACACACCACACACACAGCATCACACACACACCACCACACACACACACCACCAGACAGACACACACACACACACCACCACACACAAACACACACACACACACACCACTATACACACACACACTCACACACACACACCACCACACACACACACACACACACAAACACCGCCACACACACACCACACACACACCACCACACACACACCACACACACATGCACACACACACAGAAAACATCACACACACACACACACAAACACCACCACACACACACCACACACACGCACACACACACTCAAAGCACCACACACACACACACACCACCACACACACACCACACACACGCACACACACACTAATCACCACACACACACACACACACCACCACACACACACCACACACACGCACACACACACAAACCACCACACACAACACAGACCACACACACTCTCTCACACACACAGCACCACACACACCACACACACACACCACCACACACACACACCACACACACACACACACATCACTACACACACACACCAGCACACACAAACACACACACACACACACAAACCACCACACACACACAAACACCACCACACACAACACACACCACACACACACACACACACACACACACACAGCACCACACACACCACTAAACACACACCACCACCACACACACAAAACACCACACACACACACACACACTACAAAACACACACACACACACACCACCACACACTCACACACACACACACACCACCACACACACACTCACACAAACACACACACACCACTACACACACACACACACCACACACAAACACACACACACTACCACACACACCACACACA
>NC_054468.1:71444113-71446613 GCF_017639515.1 Carcharodon carcharias
GCAAACACACACTCAAAGCACCACACACACACACACACACCACCACACACACACACCACCACACACACACACACCACCACACACAAACACACACACAGACACACCACCATACACACACACCTCCACACACATACACACCACACACAAACACACACACATACACACACCACCATACACACACGCACCACACACACACACACCACCACACACACACACCAGCACAAATACACACACACACCACCATACACACACAACCACCACACACACACACACACACACCACCACACACACACACACCACCACAAATACACACACACACACCACCATACACACACACCCCACCACACACACACACCACCACACACACACACCACCACAAATACACACACACACACACACCACCATACACACACACACCACCACACACACACACACCACCACACACACACACACACACACCACCATACACACACACACCACCACCACACACACACACACCACTACACACACACACCACTACCCACCACACACACACACTACGCACACACCACCACCACAATCACACACACACACACCACCACCACACACACACACACCACCACAAATACACACACACACACCACCATACACACACACCCCACCACACACACACACCACCACACACACACACCACCACAAATACACACACACACACACACCACCATACACACACACACCACCACACACACACACACCACCACACACACACACACACACCACTACACACACACACCACTACCCACCACACACACACACCACGCACACACCACCACCACAATCACACACACACACACCACCACCACACACACACCACCACACACACACACCACACACATACACACACACACACAAACACACACACAAAACACCACACACCCATACACACACGCACACACACACACAAACCACACAACCACCAAACACAAACACACACACACCACCACACACACCACACACATACCACCACACACACACGCACGCACACACACACACTACCACACACACACACACCGCCACCCACCACACACTCACCACCACACACACACACACCACCACACACACACACGCACACACACCATCACACACACACCACCACACACACAGACACACACCACCATACACACCACCACCCACACACACACACACCACCACACACTCACACACACACACCACCACACACACGCGCACACACAGACACACACACACACCACTACACACACACCACCACACACACACGCACACACACACACCTCCATGCCACACACCACCACACACAAACACACACACAGACACACCACCATACACACACACCACACACACACACACACACACACACACCACCATACACACACACACCACACACACACACACCACCACACACACACACCAGCACAAATACACACACACACACCACCATACACACACAACCACCACACACACACACACACACACACCACACACACACACACCACCACAAATACACACACACACACCACCATACACACACACCCCACCACACACACACACCACCACACACACACACCACCACAAATACACACACACACACACCACCATACACACACACACCACCACACACACACACACCACACACACACCACCACACACACACACAACCACACACAGCACCACACACACCACCACCACACACACACACACCACTACACACACACACCACTACCCACCACACACACACACCACGCACACACCACCACCACAATCACACACACACACCACCACACACACACCACCACACACATACACACACACACACAAACACACACACAAAACACCACACACCCATACACACACGCACACACACACACAAACCACACAACCACCAAACACAAACACACACACACCACCACACACACCACACACATACCACCACACACACACGCACACACACACACACACTACCACACACACACACACCGCCACCCACCACACACACGCTCACCACTCACACAAACCACCACACACACAGACACACACATACCACCATACACACACACGACCACACACACACCACCACACACACACACCACCACACACACACACACGCACACACACCATCACACACACTCCACCACACACACAGACACACACCACCATACACACCACCACCCACACACACACACACCACCACACACTCACACACACACACCACCACACACACACGCACACACAGACACACACACACACACCACTACACACACACACCACCACACACAAACACACACACACCACCACACGCACGACACACATACCACCACAAACACACACACACACGCCACCACAGACACACACACACACACACACACACCACACACACACCACCACACACACACACAACCACACACACTCCACCACACACACACACAACCACACACACACCACCACACACACACACACACACACACCACCACACACACACACCACC
>NC_054468.1:71454113-71508634 GCF_017639515.1 Carcharodon carcharias
ACACACACATCACACACACACACCACCACACACACACACACACATGCACACCACACATACACACACACACCACCATACACACCACACACACACACACACACACCACCACACACACACACACATACACACCACACACACACATCACACACACACACCACCACACACATATACACACACACACCACCATACACACACATCATACACACACACCACCACAAACACACACACACATACATACACACCACACACACACCCACCACACACACACACACACACACATACACACCACACACACACACACACCACCACACACACACACACACACATACACACCACACACACACACACACACACACAAACACACAGAGTTTCACAGAGCTGCCACTAAGGGGCAGTGTAAAACCATAAACTTTCTAACATTCTTGTGCAACGATTTGCTCAGTAGCCAAACTGAAACTAACCCACAAAAGGAATATTTTTGACAAGCTGCAGGGCCAGCGGAAAATCAGCGATCATATATTAAATATTTTTCTACCACAGAGCAGCTGATGTTTTTTACCAGACTGTTCTTTATTTGCTCTGATTTCTATCCTCACGAAGGTTGAATAGCCCATGTGATTAGGGGCCCAATTCTAACGGGATCGAGGGGGTGGAACCAGTCCTTGGGCAGATTGAGGAATAACCTATTGGTGGATGGGTTTATATCACACCTGCTTCACTTGTATCCTGACCTGAATGGAAAGGGAATCGAGCACAAAACCAGTCACCGATTAACCACTGTCCACTGTGTGCTCCCTCCCAAGACTAACTCCACCCTCTCTCCTGAATCAAATCGGCACTGAAGTGTTAATCCAAAATTTGACCTCTTAAAAAAAAAACTTTTCCCAACACCATTATCCAGAAAGACGTGCATTTCTACAGCACCTCTCACGACTTTAGGAGGCTCCAAAAGCTTTACAGCCCCTTGTACGCCACTTTCTGAAGTGGATTCATTGTCCTCATGGGGGGAAACACGGCAGCCAATTTGCAAACGGCAAGCTCGCACAAACAGCCATGTGATAATGACCAGAGCACTCACTTCACACTCAAGGCCAAGGCTGAGTGAGTTTTGGGCAGGAAAGGAATGTGGCGATCCGACTGGGAAGTGGGGTTGAGGTTGAAGGTCAGCCGTGATCTTGTGGTGTACTGCAGCAGGCTCGGAGACCATTCCCGAAGCTTATCCCTGCATTCCTTATGTTCCTAAGCTCGGTCTTTTTAGTGATGTTTGTTGAGGGATAACTATCTGCCCCAGGACACTCGGGGGGAGCTGTTGTGATGTCAGAAACACAACAACCAATTTGTGTGTAGCAAGCTCCCACATGCAGCAATGTGACGAACAGCAGGATATTTGGTCTTTTTCTCCCCAAATCATGTTGGTTGAGGGATGAATATTGGCCCAGAGCTCTTCTTCCAACTGGAGCTACAGGATCAAACACCCCACCTGAGAGGGCAGATGGGCATTGGTTTGACATCCCACCCAATGGACATTGTTCCCTCAGGAGGGTTCTGCGTAGCTGTTGTACTTCATCCTGTGGAACAGGATTGGAAACTACGACCTTCGAACACAGCAGGACAAATGCTCCCCCATTGAGCCACAACTAGCCGGCCAATCAGCCGGCGTTCTTGCTTCTGTGCAATTAAGAAAATGGGTGAGCGTCAGTGGATTAACTGGGATGTCCCCTGTTCCTTGGTTGAAAGCTTGCTGACATAAAGTTTTGAGACGGTGGGGGTTGGGGGGGTGGTGGTGATGAAATTAGTTTTGGGCCAGTGGAGTAAAATAGACGATTAGTGGACGGGGTGATTTTACACGCTGCCTGATTTTCTTCCACTGAGGTCGGTCAGAGTGTAGAACTGCAGCTGCTTCACTGTGGCCCTATTTGTGCTGCTACCCCGTCGAGAGTTCACAGCACACGGAGTGGCCATTCGGCCCATCACATCCACATCGGTGCTGGTTCTTCACCTGCCCGGAGAAACACTTGCGCTGGCGGGGAAGTCTCGACTTGACCCGCTTGTGCCTTTCACCAGGTTCCTCAGATGTTGGGCTGTACCAGTGGTTACATGATGGCCAGCTTGCCCAGCTCGTCACACACTTGGAGGAGGGGTTGAAATCCCTCGGGCAAGGCCTGAATGTGACGATAGCGTGTAGAAAATCGCAGTGCAGCCCTGGCATCAGTCCTGTTCCCACTGATGCATCACTAACCATTCCACTGCTACTCCTGAAAAGGGTAGGGCAGCCAGTGAGTCCTGCCCCAAACCGGTGCCAACCTACTCGATCTAGGCGAGTGAGAGTCCTGAGATAGACATAGGTCCTGGTCTAAGTTGGAGCTTTCATCAGTTGGGAGTGCAGTAAACTCCACTCACTGGAACTCAGTGAGTCAGTGACCAGATTGCCGCTGGAACAATGCTCCTGAGGCCAGGACAAGCAGTGATGCAAAAATCCTTCTGCTGTTGCCGTCCCCGCTCTGGTGCCCCTCTCCTCCCCCTCCTGCTATCGCCTGTCTTTACCCCTAACTTCACCCTGATGTCTCTGCTCCACAGAGGAAGTGGCAGAGCATCCCCCTCCCCCATCCTAATTCTTTTTTATTAATTTACAGGATGTGGGCGTCGCTGGCTGGGCCCAGCATTTATTGCCCATCCCTAATTGCCCCTTGAGGAGGTGGTGGTGAGCTGCCTTCTTGAACCGCTGCAGTCCGTGTGGTGTAGGTACACCCGCAGCGCTGTTAGGGAGGGAGTTCCGGGATTTTTGACCCAGCGACGGTGAAGGAACGGCCGATATATTTCCAAGTCAGGATGGTGAGTGGCTGGGAGGGGAACTTGCGGAGCTACTGCCTGTGCCAATCAAATCTAAGCCCTATTGTCCAAAACAATAACATATTAAGACATTGAACCAACTCCTGTTCTCCACTAAAGCACTTTACATATCGTTTGATTTCCTACATCAGAATACGAAGAACAAGAGGAGGCCATTCAGCCCCTTGAGCTTGTTCTGTCATTAGCTTAGATCATGATTGATCTGCCCTCGACTCCATTCCTTAGACTTTACTCCCTATCCCGGCCCAACAGTAATCTAACAATCTCAGAACGGAAAGTTCCAGTTGACACCCAGCATCCAGAGCCTTTTTGGGGATAGATTCCAGATTTCTCCTGTCCTTTGTATAAAGAAGTTTCCATTAATGACTGGATGGTTCTACATGATATCAGCCTGAGGCAATCATTATGTCTAACCACCAATCACAGCTGGATCTGTAAAGATATTGACTGCAAATCTCACTTGGAGAGGCTGACAAAATGCTTAGTGGGCAACACACCCCACTAATATATTAGAAAGCGGCACTTGCTTGTGTCTGAGATGTAAGTGTTTGGTATAACATAGGGTTAGATACAGAGTAATGCTCCCTCTACACTGTCCCCATCAAACACTTCCAGGACAGGTACAGCACGGGGTTAGATACAGAGTAAAGCTCCCTCTACACTGCCCCCATCAAACACTCCCAGGACAGGTACAGCACGGGGTTAGAGACAGAGTAAAGCTCCCTCTACACTGTCCCCGTCAAACACTCCCAGGACAGGTACAGCACGGGGTTAGAGACAGAGTAAAGCTCCCTCTACACTGTCCCCGTCAAACACTCCCAGGACAGGTACAGCACGGGGTTAGATACAGAGTAAAGCTCCCTCTACACTGTCCCCATCAAACACTCCCAGGACAGGTAAAGCACAGGGTTACATACAGAGTAAAACTCCCTCTACACTGTCCCCATCAAACACTCCCAGGACATGTACAGCACGGGGTTAGAGACAGAGTAAAGCTCCCTCTACACTGTCCCCATCAAACACTCCCAGGACAGGTACAGCACGGGGTTAGATACAGAGTAATGCTCCCTCTACACTGTCCCCATCAAACACTCCCAGGACAGGTACAGCACGGGGGTAGATACAGAGTAAAGCTCCCTCTACACTGTCCCCATCAAACAATCCCAGGACAGGTACAGCCCGGGGTTAGATACAGAGTAATGCTCCCTCTACACTGTCCCCATCAAACACTCCCAGGACAGGTACAGCACGGGGGTAGATACAGAGTAAAGCTCCCTCTACACTGTCCCCATCAAACACTCCCAGGACAGGTACAGCACAGGGTTAGATACAGAGTAAAACTCCCTCTACACTGTCCCCATCAAACACTCCCAGGACAGGTACAGCACGGGGTTAGATTGTCATGACCACAGCTCATGGCCCTAAATTACTTATGGATATACTGAACTTTGAAGTAAGACTTGTTTTTTTTTAAATAAAGGACGTACAAGCAAAATGTGGCGGAGACTGTGAAGTAACTATTGCTGAAAAATTCTTATGTGGAATACACTTGAACAACTAGTCCAGACAGAACGGAATATTGCACCTAAAAGATGTCAAGGCCTACTTCATACAGTCACACTGGAAAGGGAGAGATACAATGCAAAAGGCTGAACTTTAATCTCCTGTGGTTGCAGAGATAATGAAGGCTGATTACCACCTTAGCAGGAACTATCTCCCGTGGGTTATGTCCCAGACTGTGGACATGATGTGAGTTGAAAGAAAGCAGATCTGGGTGAAAGACGTGTTTGCTTTTTCCCCTCCAGGAATATACAAGAAAAGGGGTTAAAAGGCACCTGCAACCCTCGTTCTGTGTGCTAGTTTTGCTACTATGTGCTGTGAAGGTCACAGCTGAAGAACATCAACCAAGCACCCCTGCGTTTGCAGGTAAAAAAGTCCCCTATCTCACTCTGATTGCAGGGAGCAAGTCACAAGTCAGCAAAGCCACATTTGGAAAAGAAACAGGACAACTGTATTCAGCTAGCCTGCAGATCTGGGAATCTCCAAACTAACTGCTCAACTGCCAAAGTCGGCTGTACCGGAATAACCCAACTTAACAGCCACGACATCTCGCCATATACTCCTCATGGACAAGCCAAAGAACATATATCTGTCGAAGGGTCATGAGGACTCGAAACGTCAACTCTTTTCTTCTCCGCCGATGCTGCCAGACCTGCTGAGTTTTTCCAGGTAATTCTGTTTTTGTTTTGGATTTCCAGCATCCGCAGTTTTTTGTTTTTATAACATATACCTTATTGGCTTTTATTTTTTAACTCAATTGTTCATTTCTAATCTGTGTAAGTGTGCCGCATATTTATTATTTTTTCTCTCATTTAGTAACTAATAAACTTACTCTTTCTCTGACACAAGAAGGCCTGGTGAAAGAGGCTCCTCTAAAAACATAAATGTATTCGGAATGGGACAAAGTATCCATGAGTGAAGGGATCCCTTTTAAATTAACTTTGTTGCGACCAACTGAGGGGGTTGTATAAAGAAGGGGAGACAATACATTCCTCTTCACCCAGGAACATAACAATTTGGGGAAAGCTTACCCAAGGACCAATTGTAACAAAATACAGGGTAAAGCTCCCTCTACACTGTCTCCATCAAACACTCCCAGGACAGGTACAGCACAGGGTTAGATACAGGGTAAAGCTCCCTCTACACTGTCCCCATCAAACACTCCCAGGACAGGTACAGCACGGGGTTAGATACAGAGTAAAGCTCCCTCTACACTGTCTCCATCAAACACTCCCAGGACAGGTACAGCACGGGGTTAGATACAGAGTAAATCTCCCTCTACACTGTCCCCATCAAACACTCCCAGGACAGGTACAGCACGGGGTTAGATACAGAGTAAAGCTCCCTCTACACTGTCCCATCAAGCACTCCCAGGACAGAATTGGACTTTTAAAAAATTCATGTGGGTTTCGCTGCCTGGGCCAGTATTTATTGCCGATCTCTAATTGCCCTTGAGAAGGTGGTGGTGAGCTGCCTTCTTGAGCCGCTGCAGTCCATGTGGTGTAGGTTCACCCACAGTGCTGTTAGGGAGGGAGTTCCAGGATTTTGACCCAGTGACAGTGAAAGAACAGTGATGTGATGATGGTGAGTGATGTGGAGGGGAACTTCCAGGTGGTAGTGTTCCCAACTATCTGCTGCCTTTGTCCTTCTAGATGGTAGCAGTTATTGGTTTGGAATGTGCTGTCTAAGGAGCCTTGGTGAATTCCTGCAGTTCATCTTGTAGATGGTACACACACTGCTGCTACTGTGCCTTGGTGATGGAGGGAGTGATTGTTTATGGATCTGGTGCCAGTCAAGTGGGTTGCTTTGTCCTGGATGGTGTCAAACTTCTTGAGTGTTGTGGGAGCTACACACATCCAGGCAAGTGGGGAGTATTCCATCACACTCCTGACTTGTGCCTTGTAGATGGTGGACAGGCTTTGGGGAGTCAGGTGGTGAGTTACTCACCGCAGGATTCCCAGCCTCTGACCTGCTCTTGTAGCCACAGTATTTATATGGCTATTCAGTTCAATTTCTGGTCAATGGTAACCACCAGGATGTTGATAGTGGGGGGAGTTAGTGATGGTATTGCCATTGAATGTTAAAGGGGCAATGGTTAGATTCTCTCTTGTTGGAGATGGTCATTGCCTGGCACTTGTTTGACCTAAATGTTACTTGCCACTTGTCAGCCCAAGCCTGGATATTGTCCAGGTCTTGCTGTATTTGGACATGGACTGCTTCAGTATCTGAAGAGTCGCGAATGGTGCTGAACATTGTTCACAGCAGCGAACATCCCCACTTCTGACTTTATGATAGAAGGAAGGTCATTGATGAAGCAGCTGAAGATGGTTGGGCCTAGGACACTACCCTGAGGAACTCCTGCAGTGATGACCTGGAGCTGAGATGACTGACCTCCAACAACCACAACCATCTTCCTTTGTGCTCGGTATGACTCCAAACAGCGGAGAGTTTTCCTTGATTCCCATGGGTTCCAGTTTTACCAGGGCCCCTTGATGCCACATTCGGTCAAATGCTGCCTTGATGTCAAGGGCAGTCACTCTCACCTCACCTCTGGAGTTCAGCTCTTTTGTCCATGTTTGAACCAAGGCTGTAATGAGGTCAGGAGCTAAGTGGCCCTGGCGGAACCCAAACTGGGCATCAGTGAGCAGGTTATTGCTAAGCAAATGCCACTTTGTCCTGTTTTTTGTGTACAGGACACACAAGGGCAATTTTCCACAAAGCTGGGTAGATGCCAGTGTTGTAGCTGCACTGGAACAGCTTAGCTGGGGTGCAGTAATTTCTGGAGCACAAGTTTTCAGTACTATTGCCGGAATATTGTCAGGGCCAATAGCCTTTGAAATATCCAGTGCCTTCAGCTGTTTCTTGATATCACATGGAGAGAATTGAATTGGCTGAAGACTGTTATCTGTGATGCTGGGGACCTCCGGAGGAGGTGGAGATGGATCATTCACTCAGCACTTCTGGCTGAAGATTAGTGCTAATGCTTCAGCCTTATCTTTCGCACTGATGTGCTGGGCTCCCTCATCATTGGGATGGGGATATTTGTGGAGCCCCCTCATCCAGTGATACAGAGTAAAGCTCCCTCTATATTGTTCCCATCAAACACTCCTAGGGCAGGTACAGCATGGGATTAGATAGATAGTAAAGTTCCCTCTGCACTGTCCTCATCAAACACTCCCAAGGCAGACACAGCACAAATTAGGTATGGTGTAAATCTCCCTGTATACTTTCTCAACTAACATTCCAGGGCAGGTACAGCAAAGGTTACAGAACATCAAATTTCAAATTCTCATCCTTGTTCTCAAATCCCTCATGGCTCCCAGCTCTGTAACCTCCTCCAGTCCCGGACCCTCCAACATCTCTGTACTCCACTCATTCTGGCCTTTTGCATCCTTACTTGCTTCACAAAAACATTGGCAGCCATGCCTTCAGCTGCCAGAGCCCTAAAACTCTGCAATTCCCTCCTTAAACCTCCCTGCCTCTCTACCCCTCTCCCTTCCTTGAAGATGCTCCTTAATGCCTCCCTCTTTGCAGAAACCTTTCATGACTTGCCCATATGTTGGTCTCTTTTCTTGTCTGATTGCATTCCTGTGAAATACATTGGGATGTGTTACTGCGTTAAAGCTGCTTGAAAAACCCCAAGATCTGACTGTCTATTGATACAAGTTGTTGTAGGTAAAATCAAATTACCATATTGAAATGCAAGTTGTTGCTGTACATCAATGCACATTTTTGTTCTACTTAAATCTAAGTTGTTGTATTTAAAAGTTTAAATGGGTTGTTGTTGTATTTAAATGTGAGTTGTTGTATTTAAAGGTGAGTTGTTGTATATGAATGTGAGTTGTTGTTTCTGAATGAGTTGTTGTATATGAATGTGAATAGTTGTTGTATATGAATGTGAGTTGTTGTTGTACATGAATGCCAGTTGTTGTTGTATATGAATGTGAGTTGTTGTTGTACATGAAAGTGAGTTGTTGTACATGAATACCAGCTGTTGAATATGAATGTGAGTTGTTGTTGTATATGAATGTGAGTTGTTGTACATGAATGCCAGCTGTTGTTGTATATGAATGTGAATTGTTGATGTACATGAATGCCAGCTGTTGTTGTATATGAACGTGAGTTGTTGTTGTACATGAATGCCAGCTGTTGTTGTATATGAATGTGAGTTGTTGTACATGAATGTGAGTTGCTGTTGTACATGAATGCCAGCTGTTGTTGTATATGAATGTGAGTTGTTGTTGTATATGAATGTGAGTTGCTGTTGTATATGAATTTGAGTTGTTGTACATGAATGTGAGTTGCTGTTGTATATGAATGTGAGTTGCTGTTGTACATGAATGTGAGTTGCTGTTGTATATGAATGTGAGTTGTTGTTGTACATGAATGTGAGTTGCTGTTGTATATGAATGTGAGTTGTTGTTGTATATGAGTGTGAGTTTTTGTTGTATATGAATGTGAGTTCTTGTATATGATTGTGAGTTGCTGTTGTATATGAATATGAGTTGTTGTTGTACATGAATGTGAGTTGCTGTTGTACATGAATGTGGGTTGCTGTTGTATATGAATGTGAGTTGTTGTATATGAATGTGAGTTGCTGTTGTACATGAATGTGAGTTGCTGTTGTACATGAATGTGAGTTGTTGTTGTACATGAATGTGAGTTGCTGTTGTACATGAATGTGAGTTGTTGTATACAAATGTGAGTTGCTGTTGTATATGAATGTGAGTTGCTGTTGTACATGAATGTGAGTTGCTGTTGTATATGAATGTGAGTTGTTGTTGTATATGAATGTGAGTTGCTGTTGTATATGAATGTGAGTTGTTGTTGTATATGAATGTGAGTTGTTGTTGTATATGAATGTGAGTTGCTGTTGTATATGAATGTGAGTTGCTGTTGTAGAAAGCAGCCCATCTGCTTCAATCATAGTCAAGAAACTCAGGAAAGTGTCTGCGATGATTGAATTAAAATGGCTTTTTTTGCAACCTGCCTCTGTCTGGAGGACTAACTCAATCTCACGGACGCCGGCATTTGCATGCATTCCTACCCCCAGCTCTGAAGATCTTAGAGATTCATTTCTGAGCCTGGCAGTAATGGAAACACTGATCAATGTGGATAGAAGCTGGGAGGTCAATGCAGGTTCACTCTGTAAATTTTTATTTTGTTCTTCAATAAGGTGTTTACACGTTTCTGTGCAGAGCAGTTAGCTCTGTTATCATTTGGAACCAGCTGTTCTCTGTATGTTTAGTACAATATTAATACCCTGCATTTCTATAGTACCTTTCACCAACTCAGGATATTCCAAAGTCTGCTGCGGATCGATTTTTTTCCGAAGTGCAGTCACTCTGGTGATGTAGGTAACGCGGCAGCCAATTTGCACACAGCAAGATCCCACACACAGTAATGTGACAATGATCAGACAATCTGTTTTGAATTCATATTGACCAAGGGATAAATATTAGCCATCGCAATGGGGAGAAGTCCCCTGAGCTGCTTTGGAATAGTGATCGTGGCACCTTTTGTGCCCGCCCGAGAAGGCAGACAGCACCTCCTTTTAACGCTTCTTCAGAAAGACGGCACCTCCAACAGTGCAGCACCCCCTCAGTACTGGCATTGGGAGTGTCAGCATACTTCTTTTGCAAAGCCTGTCTGGGTGGGGTCTTAAATGATCGGAAACGTTAACCCTGTTTCTCTCTCCACAGATACTGCCAGACCTGCTGAGTATTTCCGGCACTTGCTGTTATTATTTCAGATTTCCAGCATCCACAGTACTTTGCTTTTATTTTAGGACTCGGAAACCTAACAATGGGATTAGGGTTGGCGTCTGCAGTAATCTTACGCATTTTAGGCCCATTCTTTTTAAGACCCAGTAGAATTAATCTGTCAATGCCTTGTTACTCTCCATTTGTAACTTTCTTCACTGAAAGGAACTCTATTGAACAGCTTGTTTCCCTCCCCAGGCTTGTGCCATACTCCAACCTGCTACCCCAGGATTTATAATCAGACACTGTACACACTAACCTTCACACTCTGCATTTCCTCTCTCTCTCTCTTTCTCTCTCTCTCTATAATTGTGTGAGTTAGCAGGGGAGCCTATCAGTCAGGAACTGCTATCTCCCTGGTAGGTTGTAGCAAGGCTGCTGTGCTCTATGTCTGTCGATTGGAGGGGGGGGGGGGTGGGGGGATGCTGTGAGACTGAGATCTGTTTCGTGTACCTTACTCCAGCGATTTTTGCACATGTGACAATCTCACACAAAACAGCTGCTTGTTTGGCGTTTCAATGGATTCACATTCAGAGTCCACGCAGAAAAGTGGACCAACTATTGCAAACAGCCAGTGAAAACCACGATAAGAGGTAAGGACCATTTTGCTGCTTGGAACACGAACTCATTTAATCACGGATGGCACCTCAGATAATCCGAGGGATTTACCATTTGATTATCACCGCTGCTTGTTACTTTTGTCAATGTTTAATTTTAACTATTGTCAATAATTTCATCATACGATGAATGACCACTTACTATTGTTGTTTATCACAATTAATCTCTTGATGTTTGATTATCCGTGTTAAGTTTTATTAAGGTTGCTTAATGCTTTAGTTTGGTTATTTCAGGTTTGGGCTTTGTAGTAACTCTGTCTCTCCCCCAACGTCAGCCTTTCTTTCTGCTTGACTGTCTCAGCCTCTCTAACCGCCTGTCTCCCAGCCTCAACCTCTCTGTCTCTGTTAGCCTGTCTATACCATTTGCTCTGTCTCTCTGTCTGGAACTTTTATCGTTCTAGGTGCCTCTCTCTCTTTCTCTCTCTCTCTCTCTCTCTCTCGATCTTCCTCCTTGTCTCTGGGAATATAACCAACTCTGACACTGGACTTTTCTGTTCATTTCAGGATTGTTCAGTTGTTCAGTTGATCAAGAAGTTGCTCTGGGATCTGAAGGGGTTTTCCTACCCTGCTCCAGCCCGGGCTGGAATCGAACTCCCAGAGCAGACAGGGAGCGGGTCCGGGACTCGGAGCGGGAGCGGGTGGAGGGAGGAATTGTTAAACAGGAAAAATTGAGAAAGAGGAAAACGATTTGGAGAACAAAGGACAAGAGAACAAGAGAAAGGGAGATAACGGAGAGGTGAAGATGGACAGATTGAATAAGCGGGACAGTTAGAGCGAGAGAGACAGAAAGAGATGGAGGCTGAGGTAGAAAGGGAATGGAGGCTGTAGAGGAAAAAGAAAATGATGGAGAGACAATGATATCTGATACCGAGACCAGCTCCCAGGCTGGATTTGCACTGCTCTGGCTGCTAATGTTAACCTTCTCCCTCTTATCCTTTGTAGATGGATTGTGACCAGGGGAACTTTCCAGCTCTGGGGTTTGGGAGATCCGCCCACTTTCCCTGTTGAGTCTCCTCCACCGTCCAGTTTGCCCTTGGTGCTGGGATGGTGAGAGACTCCCCCCCAGCCGTCTCCACCATCATCACTGGGAGCCTGACTCTGCCACCAGAATTTCTCACAAGGTTCATGCCCAAAGCCGAGTGACCAAGCATGTCCAACCACTCCAGCGGCTTGAACTGTACCCACAACTGCAGCCGTGACAACATGGGCCATTCCGAAGATTACTCTGAATATCCTGTCAATCTCTTCCCAATTCCCATCTTGACTGGTATCACTGTTACCTGTGTTCTCTTGGCATTGGTTGGCATCAGTGGGAACGCCATGACTATCCTGATCGTGCTAAAGTTCAAAGACATGAGAACCACGACTAACTTCTACCTGTCCAGCATGGCCTTCTCAGACCTCTTCATTTTTGTCTGTATGCCCTTGGATTTGTACAGGATTTGGCAGTACCGGCCCTGGAACTTTGGGGGCGTGCTCTGTAAGCTGTTCCAATTTGTTAGTGAGAGTTGCACTTACTCCACAATTCTCAACATCACTGCCCTGAGCGTGGAGAGATACTTTGCCATTTGCTTCCCTCTCAAGGCCAAAGTGGTCATCACTAAGAGCAGGGTCAAAGGGCTCATCTTTTTCCTGTGGTCAGTGGCGATTGTCAGTGCTGGACCCATCTTTGTCCTGGTTGGGGTCGAGCACATGAATGGAACCGACCCCCTATTAACCAATGAGTGCAAGGCGACAGAGTATGCAGTCAAGTCGGGCTATCTGAACATCATGGTGTGGGTGTCCAGCATCTTCTTCTTCCTGCCTGTCTTCTGCCTGTCAATACTCTACAGCTTAATTGGTAGAAAACTGTGGCGACGGAGAAGGGAGAGTATCAGACCCAGCATCAGCAGCAGAGAGAAGAACAACAAGCAGACAGTGAAAATGCTAGGTAAGTGTATGGAGAAAGAACTCACATTTCTCTAGTGCCTTTCACAACCTTAAGACATCCCAAAACCCTTTGCAGCCAATGAAATACTTTCAATGTGTAATCACTGTTCTAATGTAGGGAAATGGCAGTTAATTTGTGCACAGCAAGCTCCCACAAGCAGCAATGTGATAATGACAAGACACTATGTTGTTTTAATGGTGCTGGTTAAGGGAGAAATCTCCTGCTCTCCTTTGCTTTAGTACCATGGGATCATTAACATCCACCTGAGAAGGCAAATAGAACACTAATAACAGAGTTGCACTCCCTCAGTTGAGTACAACAGCGTTGCAGTCCCTCAGTTGAGTACAACAGAGTTGCAGTCCCTCAGTTGAGTACAACAGAGTTGCAGTCCCTCAGTTGAGTACAACAGAGTTGCAGTCCCTCAGTTGAGTACAACAGAGTTGCAGTCCCTCAGTTGAGTACAACAGCGTTGCAGTCCCTCAGTTGAGTACAACAGCGTTGCAGTCCCTCAGTTGAGTACCACAGAGTTGCAGTCCCTCAGTTGAGTACCACAGAGTTGCAGTCCCTCAGCTGAGTACCACAGAGTTGCAGTCCCTCAGCTGAGTACCACAGAGTTGCAGTCCCTCAGCTGAGTACCACAGAGTTGCAGTCCCTCAGCTGAGTACCACAGAGTTGCAGTCCCTCAGCTGAGTACCACAGAGTTGCAGTCCCTCAGCTGAGTACCACAGAGTTGCAGTCCCTCAGCTGAGTACCACAGAGTTGCAGTCCCTCAGCTGAGTACCACAGAGTTGCAGTCCCTCAGCTGAGTACCACAGAGTTGCAGTCCCTCAGCTGAGTACCACAGAGTTGCAGTCCCTCAGCTGAGTACCACAGAGTTGCAGTCCCTCAGCTGAGTACCACAGAGTTGCAGTCCCTCAGCTGAGTACCACAGAGTTGCAGTCCCTCAGCTGAGTACCACAGAGTTGCAGTCCCTCAGCTGAGTACCACAGAGTTGCAGTCCCTCAGCTGAGTACCACAGAGTTGCAGTCCCTCAGCTGAGTACCACAGAGTTGCAGTCCCTCAGCTGAGTACCACAGAGTTGCAGTCCCTCAGCTGAGTACCACAGAGTTGCAGTCCCTCAGCTGAGTACCACAGAGTTGCAGTCCCTCAGCTGAGTACCACAGAGTTGCAGTCCCTCAGCTGAGTACCACAGAGTTGCAGTCCCTCAGCTGAGTACCACAGAGTTGCAGTCCCTCAGCTGAGTACCACAGAGTTGCAGTCCCTCAGCTGAGTACCACAGAGTTGCAGTCCCTCAGCTGAGTACCACAGAGTTGCAGTCCCTCAGCTGAGTACCACAGAGTTGCAGTCCCTCAGCTGAGTACCACAGAGTTGCAGTCCCTCAGCTGAGTACCACAGAGTTGCAGTCCCTCAGCTGAGTACCACAGAGTTGCAGTCCCTCAGCTGAGTACCACAGAGTTGCAGTCCCTCAGCTGAGTACCACAGAGTTGCAGTCCCTCAGCTGAGTACCACAGAGTTGCAGTCCCTCAGCTGAGTACCACAGAGTTGCAGTCCCTCAGCTGAGTACCACAGAGTTGCAGTCCCTCAGCTGAGTACCACAGAGTTGCAGTCCCTCAGCTGAGTACCACAGAGTTGCAGTCCCTCAGCTGAGTACCACAGAGTTGCAGTCCCTCAGCTGAGTACCACAGAGTTGCAGTCCCTCAGCTGAGTACCACAGAGTTGCAGTCCCTCAGCTGAGTACCACAGAGTTGCAGTCCCTCAGCTGAGTACCACAGAGTTGCAGTCCCTCAGCTGAGTACCACAGAGTTGCAGTCCCTCAGCTGAGTACCACAGAGTTGCAGTCCCTCAGCTGAGTACCACAGAGTTGCAGTCCCTCAGCTGAGTACCACAGAGTTGCAGTCCCTCAGCTGAGTACCACAGAGTTGCAGTCCCTCAGCTGAGTACCACAGAGTTGCAGTCCCTCAGGTGAGTACCACAGAGTTGCAGTCCCTCAGCTGAGTACCACAGAGTTGCAGTCCCTCAGGTGAGTACCACAGAGTTGCAGTCCCTCAGGTGAGTACCACAGAGTTGCAGTCCCTCAGGTGAGTACCACAGAGTTGCAGTCCCTCAGGTGAGTACCACAGAGTTGCAGTCCCTCAGGTGAGTACCACAGAGTTGCAGTCCCTCAGGTGAGTACCACAGAGTTGCAGTCCCTCAGGTGAGTACCACAGAGTTGCAGTCCCTCAGGTGAGTACCACAGAGTTGCAGTCCCTCAGGTGAGTACCACAGAGTTGCAGTCCCTCAGGTGAGTACCACAGAGTTGCAGTCCCTCAGGTGAGTACCACAGAGTTGCAGTCCCTCAGGTGAGTACCACAGAGTTGCAGTCCCTCAGGTGAGTACCACAGAGTTGCAGTCCCTCAGGTGAGTACCACAGAGTTGCAGTCCCTCAGGTGAGTACCACAGAGTTGCAGTCCCTCAGGTGAGTACCACAGAGTTGCAGTCCCTCAGCTGAGTACCACAGAGTTGCAGTCCCTCAGGTGAGTACCACAGAGTTGCAGTCCCTCAGGTGAGTACCACAGAGTTGCAGTCCCTCAGGTGAGTACCACAGAGTTGCAGTCCCTCAGGTGAGTACCACAGAGTTGCAGTCCCTCAGGTGAGTACCACAGAGTTGCAGTCCCTCAGGTGAGTACCACAGAGTTGCAGTCCCTCAGGTGAGTACCACAGAGTTGCAGTCCCTCAGGTGAGTACCACAGAGTTGCAGTCCCTCAGGTGAGTACCACAGAGTTGCAGTCCCTCAGGTGAGTACCACAGAGTTGCAGTCCCTCAGGTGAGTACCACAGAGTTGCAGTCCCTCAGGTGAGTACCACAGAGTTGCAGTCCCTCAGGTGAGTACCACAGAGTTGCAGTCCCTCAGGTGAGTACCACAGTGTTGCAATCACTCAGTTCAGTGCAACAACACTGCACTCCAATGGCTGAGTATAGAGTATAGAGCACTCCCTCAGTTGAGTACAACAGTATTACAATCCATTGGTTGAACGCAAAATTGTTGCGGTCCTTCGGGTGAGTACAACAGTGTTACACCCCCTTATTTGAGTACAGCATTGTTGCAGTCCCTCAGTTGTGTACAATAGTGTTACACTCCCTTATTTGAGTACAGCATTGTTGCAGTCCCTCAGTTGTGTACAATAGTGTTACACTCCCTCAGTTGAGTACAAAAGTGTTGCAGTCCCCCTGTTGATTACAACAGTGTTGCCCTCCCTTGGTTGAGTAGAACAGTGTTGCACTCCCTCTGTTGATTACAACAGTGTTGCAGTCCCTTGGTACTACACTGAGACATCATATTCCTGAAATCCTGGTGGATAGAACTGGACCCAACAGTTACAAAGTTTTAAGTATTTATTTACAGTGATACATATCACAAAGATGAAGCAGCCCCTAGCCCAACAACCACAGTTTTAGTTTGTTCCTATTTATAGGAGCCCAAGTGAAGCCCCAGCTAATGCCCACCACATACAAACAACTAATATACAATTAGCAGGGAGAGCCAGCCTGGATTTCTATGCTCAAGTCTCTGACAGTAGCTTGGATTCATCCCTTTTTGACTCAGACGTGAGAGTGCTACCCACCAAGGTACACCTGACACTAGAGAGAGAGGGACTGCTCACAAAAACTTGTGGCTATTGCTTTTTCTTTGATAATGGAAGACATTTTATATCATTCCTTTCATGGTATACAACAACACTCGAGAAGCTCCAACAGCACTCATGAAGCTCAACACCATCCAGGACAAAGTAGCCTGCTTGAATGGCACCCCATCCACCACCTTAAACATTCACTCTCTCCACCAGTGATGCACAGTAGCAGCAGTGTGTACCATTTACAAAATGCACTGCAGCAATTCATCAAGGCTCCTTTGGCAGCACCTTCCAAACCCATAACCTCTACCACCTAGAAGGGCGAGGGTAGTAGGCGCATGGGAACACCACCACCTGCAAGTCCCCCTCCAAGTCACACAAGAAATATATCACTGTTCCTTCACTGTTGCTGGGTTAAAATCCTGGAACTCCCTCCCTAACAGCACTGTGGGTGTACCCAAAATGGATGGACTGCAACAGTTTAAGTAGACAGCTCACCACCATCTTCTCAAGGGCAAATAGGGATGGGCAACAAATGTTGGCTTCGCCAGTGACGCCCACATCCAATGAAAGAGAACGAAATGTCCAAGAGACAGCACCTCCAATAGTGCAGCACTCCCTCAGTATACCAGTAGGAATGTTAGCCTAGATTATGGGCTCAAGTCTCTCTCCAGAGACAGCTGACTCAGAGGCAAGAGTGCTATCCATTGAGCCACAGTTGATACTATAAATAAAAGCATTAAAGACGTCAAAGTGTGTCTCCAATTCTATGTAACGATGCCCTGAAATATGGATGGGAGAGTGCAATGTTTATAACAAATGCTGTGTAACACTAGAATGAGTTAAGTTGGCCTTGAATCTGAATAAACATATGTCACTGAGAACCTTGAGCAGCTTGTTCAGCCCTTTGACCTTTCCCACATAATTCTTCAGAGATCAGGGGTGTACTGAAAAAGAGACGTGCTTCGAAGTTTTTCATCTTGCACTCAGGGCAGAGGCAGAAATGCCAAATTTTGCAAGGCTCAGAATATGATGCCCAGCATCAGATATGATTCACAATTAGACAGCACTTACTGATCAATGCTGAGTGTGCAAAGAATTACACTAAGAGCCAATTTAAAATAAAAGCAAAATACTGCGGTTGCTAGAAATTCAAAGTAAAGTAAGAAAATTCTGGAAAAAATTCAGCAGGTCTGGCAGCATCTGTGGAGAGAGTAACTGAGTTGATGTTTTGACTCCGCATATGGACTCAACACGTTAAGCCTATTGCTCACTCCACAGATGCTGCCAGAACTTCTGAGTTTAACCAATTTAAGATTATAAGTCGGGCTCGTAATGTAGCTCACTTATGTTTTCTAGAAGAAGCATACATTCATACGCAGGGCCCTCTCCTCTGTGAATAGAAAGAACGTGTCCAGGCATTGTACCTTTTTCAATTTAACAAAAACTTGGGGGACAGCTGTTCCCTCCTGCATTCCCTATGGCAACAGCTCAAACAGTCAGAGTCCATGTGCCAACCAATCAGCAACCTTTTTCTCATGCAGGACGCACTGTTGTTCTCTTTGAAATTTGGTATTCTTGCATTTGTCCGGAAATTTTTTTTTATTCATTCACGGGATGTGGGCTTTGCTGGCTGGGCCAGCATTTATTGCCCATCCCTAGTTGCCCTTGAGAAGGTGGTGCGTGAGCTGCCTTCTTGAACTGCTGCAGTCCATGTGGTGTAGGTACACTCACAGCGCTGTTAGGAAGGGAGTTCCAGGATTTTGACCCAGTGATAGTGAAGGAATAGCAATATATTTCCAAGTCAGGATGGTGAGTGGCTTGGAGGGAAACTTCCAGGTGGTGGTGTTCCCAATACCTGCTGCCCTTGTCCTTTTAAGGGTAGAAGTCACGGGTTTGGAAGTTTCATGGACACTTGCTGTTGTGCATCTTGTAGATAGTACTCACTGCAGCCATGCTGCACAGGTGAGGGAGTAAATGATACATGTTTGATCTCTGGGACAGTATTATTATAGACAAAGAGCTAATCCCCTTTAAAATAATAACAATTAGCACAGAAACCATTGTTGTAATATAGAGAAGGTGCTGCACTCTCAGTGCAGTGCTCCCTCAGCACAGACGCACTATCAGTAGGACAGTACTAAGGGAATGCTGCACTGTCAGCGGGGCAATAGTGAGAGAGTGCTGCACTGTCGGAGAGTTAGTACCGAGGGAATGCTGCGCTGTTAGAGGATTAGTACTGAGATAGTGCTGCACAGTTAGAGAGTCTGTACTGAGAGAGTGCTGCACTGTTAAAGGGTCAGTACTGAGGGAATGCTGCAATGTCAGAGGGTCAGTACTGAGGAAGTGCTGCACTGTCAGAGAGTCAGTACTGAGGGAACACTGCACTGTCGGAGGGTCAGTACTGAGGGAGTGCTGCAATGTCAGAGGGTCTGTGCTGAGATAGTGCTGCACTGTTAGAGGGTCAGTACTGAGGGAATGCTGCAATGTCAGAGGGTCAATACTGAGGAAGTGCTGCAATGTCAGAGGGTCAGTACTGAGAGAGTGCTGCAATGTCAGAGGGTCAATACTGAGGAAGTGCTGCACTGTCAGAGGGTCAGTACTGAGAGAGTGCTGCACTGTCAGAGAGTCAGTACTGAGGGAACACTGCACTGTCGGAGGGACAGTGCTGAGGGAGTGCTGCACTGTTGAAGGGATGGCACTGAGGTTGTGCTGCACTGTCAGCAGGACAGTCCTAATATAAAAGATCCCATGGCATTATTTAGGGAAGAGTAAGGTAGTTATCCTTGGTGTCCTGGTTAATATTTATACCTCAAACACCATCATTAAGGTAGCTGTGTGGGAGCTTTCTGTGCCCAAATTGGCTACTATGTTTCCTATGTTACAACAATAACTACACGTCAAAAAGTACTTCATTGGCTGTAAAGCACATTGAGTCATGCTGTGGTTGTTAAAGACGCTCGAGAAACCCTCTCTTTTCTCTAGTTGAACAATGGTTTGAGGCAGTAAATGCGTTACTTCTTGTGCTGTTGTAGTGTGCAAAGGAGATATCATGCTAATTTATGGCCCAGATTTTGTGGCTGTAATGATGGCGAAACTGTCACCGTTTCCGGCCATTACCCTGTGAAACTGACAGTAATTTCTGGCATCTACACGTGCACAGTTCAATATGGGAAATCGGATCTCCCTGCTCCAGGATGTACCAGTTATATCCTCACAGCCAGAAATCTTAGACATCGCTTGATTTGATGTGAAGCTCCAACCTTTACGCTGTTGGTCTCTCTGTAAAACCCTTTCAAATTTCTCCCATTATGATTTTTAAAATTCCATAGATCTTTAAGGTTTGTTATTATATTACAGCTTCTATCTTAATCCCCGGTTTACATCCCAGCCTTAATTTTGTCCTCTGAAATGACTGAAGGATAATTAGTTTATCGAATAATCATTATGATGGCAGGTGCTGAATTGTGATGATGGTACAAGTAATCATAATTCATAACGTAGTTAAAGACAATCATTACCCTAAAACTAAAGTATAAAATAATAAAACGATTTCACAATTATGAACATTTCAGGATACAAATAATCACAAAACACTGCAAAGTGTAGGTCTCCTTAATTTACAGAATAAAAATGAAAAGTCTTACAGCATCCTGCATTTTGCATTAAAGTCCATAAGTCATATGCTGACAGGTTGAATTTATTAAATTCTCAATCACTTACATACTATTTATACATTTTATAAAATAGGGATTAGGCTGTCTCGTAGCCTATTCATCTGATATCTTATTTGCGGAATGGTGTCTTATCTCCTTAATTCTATTGCACGTTTACTTTTGTGTGATTGTGGTAAGAGTTAGTGGCAATGGAAGGTGGGGTTCAGTAATTTTCTAGCAAAGGCGAAGGATTAATCGGTGCTTTATATTTTCTGGTTTGCTGCCTGTGAGAATTCTTCAAAACGATTGGCTGATTAGCTTGCTTGATGACACCACTGTTGCTGATACTGGAATTAAATGAATGTCAGGAAAGGTGAAATCCATGTCCCAGAGATCACTAGATATTAGCAGACAGTTTTCCTTGAGGCCAATACTCAGCGCCATCACTTCACGGCTGATCTCAAAATCCAGGTCAATAATGTTCGTCCATTCAAACTGGCAATAGTATTTTCTAAAATCAAAACTACTCAGTATCTATCAGATTCTCCCTGTGCTGCTCAACCCTTCAACCTACTCAAGCAAGGGCCATTAGAGAATATGTAAAGTAGAATGATACCATCGATTTCTCAGGGCAATTATGGATAGGGAACAAACGCCAGCTTTGACAGTGATGCTCACATCTCACTAATGAAGGCCTGAATTTGACAAAGTTGATACACACATTCTTGCATTGCCATTGGCCTCTCCATATACCAAATAAATAGAATGTTCTGTAGAATTGCACGACGATCGGTGCAGGAGAATCACTTTGCAATGATAATGGCATTAACGATATTTACTAAATGATTGATGCAGCTTCTGATTTAATAAGTATGAATAGTTTGTTTCAATAGGGAACTTGATCCTTTTCTGATGGACCACATGTGTCCAGAAGATCCGCTTAACTGTCTCTTGATCCAATTTAGACCATCTGCTTCAACTTCCACTCCCAGGCCTCTTATTAAAACCCAGTGAAACTGAGTCATAGAAATCCACAGCACAGAACGAGGCCATTCAGCCCATCATCTCAAAGATAAGGCTTCATGGGTTGGGGGCAATATATTAACATGGATAGAGAATTGGTTAAAGGTTAGAAAAAATAGGATAGCAATAAATAGGTCATTTTCAGGTTTGTGGCTGTAACTAATGGGGCATCGCAAGGATCAGTGTTGGGTCCACAGCTATTTGCAAGCTATATTAATGACTTAGATCAAGGGATCTAGTGTGTAATGTTTCTGCGTTTGCTGATGATACAAAGCTAGGAGGGAAAGTAAGTTGTGAGGAGGACACAAAGTGTTGGATTTTCCCAGCTCCATGGATAGAGATTCAAGGCAATCAGCATTGGGAAAATAGGGGGCAGCCATGTTGGGACAGTTCATTGGCACAT
This sequence comes from Carcharodon carcharias, assembly GCF_017639515.1. Taxonomy (NCBI): domain Eukaryota; kingdom Metazoa; phylum Chordata; class Chondrichthyes; order Lamniformes; family Lamnidae; genus Carcharodon; species Carcharodon carcharias. The sequence continues at coordinate 71,475,526 of NC_054468.1, forward strand.
TCCTGTCCACGGGGGACTTTCCCAGGGGTGGATGGAGATGGGCGTCAAATTAGTCCAAAGAAAGCCCCACTTAGGAGCCCTTTTACACCAGTGCTGTTATCTTATCGACATCGAAGAACCCCTCCCCATCCCCCCCTCAATTCCAATGGCAAGATGGATGGCTATCAAAGCTGGAGGGTCCATACCCCAGAGGGCCAGGGGAATAAAAGACTGCAGCCCTGTCTGTTAATCAGCCAGCTGAGGGATTTTCCCTCCATCCAGATGACCCTACCAGCTTCAGGCCTCTTTAATTCATCCATTCTATGTGGACAACCAAGGGAGCCTCCCCATGCTGAAGTGTGCCAGCATTCACAAGCCCACCTCAGCACCTCTCACCTCTCTCCGTGGGGCTATATAACAGATGTCAGGTTGAAAATGCAAGTGAAAAACAGGCTGAATATAGAAGGTTCAGAGGTGAAGTGGAAAAGAAAAGAAGAGCAGCAAAGAAAGAGCATGAGTGGAGACTGGCAGTTAACACCAAAGGGAATCCAAGTCTTTTCAAATGCATTTAAAAAGTAAAAGGGTGGCAAAAGGAGGCATGGGGCAGATTACCGACCTAAAAAGGAGACTTATGCATTGAGGCAGAGGGTATGGCTACGGTATTAAATGAAAACTTACTATCTGTCTTCACCAAGGAAGAAGATGCTGCTAAAGTCATAGCGATAAAGGAAGTAATTGAGAAACTGGAAAGACTAAACGTTAATAATGAGGAGGAGGTATTGGAAAGACTGGCTGTACTCAAAATGGATAACTCACCAGGACTGGATGAAATGCATCCAGGGATGCTGAAGGATGTAAGGGAGGAAATTATGGAGACACTGGCCAATAATTTTCCAATTTGCCCTGGATACAGGGATGTTGCCAGAAGATGGGAGAATGGCAAATGTTACACCCCGGTTTGACAAAGTGTGTAAGGATAAACCCAGTAACTGCAGGCCAGTCAGTATAAACTAGGCGTTGGTAAAGCTTTAAGAAATGAGAATTCAACACAAAATTAATAGTCACTTGAGTAATTAAGGAAAACAGTCACAAATTTATTAAGGGCAAATCATGATGATTTAATTTTTTTGATCAGGTAACAGAGATGGTTCTAGAGGGTCATGTGATTGATGTGGTGCACATGGACTTCCAAAAGGTGTGCGATAAAATGTTACATAACTAACTTGTCTGCAAAGTTGATGCCAAAATAAAAGGAGCAGTGGAGATATGGATATGAAGTTGGCTGAGGGACAGCAGACAAGAAAATAGTGGTAAATGGTTGTTTTTTTTTGTATTGAAGGAAGATAAATAGTGGGGTTCCCCAGGGGTCCGTACCAGGACCACTGCTTTTCTTGGTCTATGTCCTTGACTTGGGTGTACAGGGCACAGAATTTGCAGATGACATATAACTTGGAAGTATTGTGAACAATGAAGAGGTAGTGATAGTCTTCAAGAGGACATAGACAGACTGGTTGAATGGCTGGACGCATGGCAGGTGAAATTTAATGGAGAGATGTGGGAAGGGATACTTGTTGGTAGAAAGAACTAGGAGGGGCAATAGAAAATAAAGGATACAATTCCGTGGTGCTATGATCCGTACCTCAACTCTATTTACTCAACTTTGCTTCACATCCCTTGGTCCTCTCAGCCGACATTTCAATTGACTACCAGCATCTGCAGACTTTTGGGGCAGCGAGTTCCAATTTGCAGAACTCTCCGAGCGAAAAGGTGCTTCCTGATTTCACTCTTAAATGGCTTAGGTGCAAATTTCAAATGCTGCTGCCTTATCTTGCACTCCTCCACCAGAGGAAATAGCTTTTCAGTATCTATTGGGTTTCTTTATCATTTTAAATACTTCAATTAGATTACCTCTCAACTTTCTTAACTCAAGCAAATACAAGCCGAGTCAATGCAACCAGCCCTCCGAATTCAACCCTTTAAGTCAATGTTTCCCAACAATTTCCTGATGTGACTCCATTTTAATGCCTTAGACTTTGTGTGACCCCAGAGTGAAAATTTTGGTGGGGGGGGGCAGAGGTGTGAGAGTTGTTGAGCTGTGGGGGAGGAGAGAGGTTGAGGTGAGTGGGCTTCAAGTGTTGTGTAGGGGGAGCATGGGGGTGAACTGATGAAAAGGCAGGATTTCTATAATGAAAATGAACACTTACCTTTTTACAGGTTCTTTTTGCAGCATTGATTGGGCTACAGAGAGAGGCCTAGGAGGCCACGCCCACCAATAACACAATACAAGGATTTAAAGGGGCCTCATAGATGTCGGAAATCAGTTGGAGCTGCATGGCAGCCATTGTTGCCTCTGAGTTTGTTACTCCAAAAATCTTGTCTAGTGACCCCACTACGGGCCATGATGTAACGTTTCAGAAGCCCTGCTTTAAGTCATAATATCAGTCTGGTGAATCTGTGCTGCACCTCCTCCAAGCACACTATATCCCTTCTGAATGCCCAGTATCAGGGTCTTTTGGGGTAATGTAATTCCAATGTTCAACACAGGTTCCAGTGAACATATGCTGATGAGTGGATTTTACTGAGTGGATGAGAGGTGTCAAATAAATCTTTATTAATCATTGGTTAAAGCCCAGCTAGAACACTGCGTCCAATTCTGAGCATCACATTTTAGAAGCAATATTAATGCCCTTAAGAGGATGCAGGAGAGTTTTATGAAAATGGCCCAGAAATGAGTGACTTCAGTTACGTGGAGAAACAAGAGAAGCTAGGATTGGTCTCCATAGAGCAGCAAAGGTTAAGAGGAGATTTAATAGAGGTGTTCAATTTTATTTTTATTTTTTCATTCATGGGATGTGGGCATTGCTGGCTGGGCCAGCATTTATTGCCCATCCCTAATTGCCCTTGAGAAGGTGGTGGTGAGCCTCCTTCTTGAACCAGTCCATGTGGCATAGGTGCACCCACAGTGCTGTTAGGGAGGGAGTTCCAGGATTTCGACCCAGCGACAGTGAAGGAACGGTGATATATTTCCAAGTCAGGATGGTGAGTGGCTTGGAGGGGAACTTGCAGTTGGGGGTGTTCTCATGCATCTGCTGCCCTTGTCCTTCTAGTTGGTAGCAGTCATGAGTTTGGAAGAGATGTCAAAGGACCCTTGATGGGTTTCTGCAGTGCATCTTGTAGATGGTACATACTGCTGCCACTGTGCATCCGTGATGGTGGGAGTGAATGTTGGAGGTGGTAGATGGGGTGCCAACCAAGCGGGCAGCTTTGCCCTAGATGATATCAAGCTCCTTGAGCGTTGTTGGAGCTGCATACACCTCATCATTTATGCTTGGCTGAGAGCCCACACAACCATTACATCATTAAAACTCCTGTGCCACAGAGAAAACATTGCTTGATTGACAGTTCAGGCTCTCTACTGTCAATTTAACAACGTTTCTTTACACAATGTTAAGTGGTTTCAAGGGTTTGTGAATTTTGTTACCTTAAAGGGCCTGGATGATTAACACTTTTATTAGCTAGCAGTGAAATGACTTACTTTCAACATAGGAGAATCTTATGAATGAATTACTTTTTAAAAAGCTTTCTTATATATATATGCCACTATACACTATAGCGTTCATCGGTTCTAGACAGTGCATGGTGGGTCAATGGGCATGGAAGTGTAATAGCTCAGCATGGAGGCACGAGGGGCCACAGGAGGTGTGTGGAAGGGAAGAACTTGGAATAGGGGACATGAGGGCCCACGGGGTGTGGGTGGGGGTGAAGAGGTGGCATGTTTGGGGCATGGGGAGTGTTTCGAGGGTGAAGAGGATGTGAAGAGTAAGGGCTGGAGGGCGTTTGTGTTTTTATTTTAACTGGGAAAATGTCGCATGTCACAGCCTCCGCCTCCACACCTGGAAACCCCTGTGGTTGCCTCCAAACTCCTTCCCAGGTTGGCTGGCCTAACGCCAGCCTGCACTCATCCACAACAATGAAGATCCTGCCTTGGTGGGCACTTCCTCCCAAGATGGGGCGGGCCGAGCCAGGAATCTTCCTGCTCCCACAACCTGCCTCAAGGATGAAACCCCAGGCCACCATGCCCTGGAACAACCAATGGAAACAATATCGATTTACCCCATATGGTCCCCTTAATATCTTGGAAATGTCGATAAAATCACCCCTTTACCTTTTAAATTCCAAGGATTACAAACCTGGAAATCTGTCCTTCACTGGAAATTTGTGCACCAGAGGCCTTTTCCTCCTTCTCCAGGTTTAGGGATATAGAAATGCAATGAGGCCATTCAGCCCATCATGTCTGCGCTGGATGGTGTCTGGGTTAGAGTCAAGCTGCATCTGACTTTCTCATAAGTGGCTACACACATGTTTGAGTTAAATCCAATTACAAAACAGAAACAAAAATAATCTCTCCCAATAACTTAATTAATTCACTGAGTGCAAAGAAATGTGGATCAAAGGTGGGTAAATGGAGTTGAGGTTCAGATGAGCCAGGATCTAATTGAATGATAGACCAGGCTGCAGTGGGTTGAATGGCCTCCCCCCTGTTCCTGTATTTTTATGAGACCAGGTGGGTCCCATGTTTTCTTTGTACTGAGATGGGAGGGCATCCCCAGGTTAAGGAAGGGTAAATCAGATAGGGTTCCATTTGTGATCACCATCAATGACCACCCTCCGCTATCAGACTGCAAGCAGGGGCTGGGCTGTGGACCGCATTGAGATGTGTTGTTTTATTCAACGCTTGGGCATGAATAATAAATGCTTACGTGGGGAATTGGAGAACGATAAGTATTTGTGTTGAAAAGAAAAGAGGGGAGAAACTTGACAAGCGAAAGGAACTAAAAATGTTTGAAATTAATTAAGAATAAATCTTTATCACTGCCCCCCCCCAAAATGTAATTAAAATCTACTAAAAACTACTTGCAGTCAGTAGAGAAAATTGAGAAAGAATTAAGCCTAAAAAAAACAAGGTACTTTGACACTTATACTTTGATAGTTAAGTTAAATAACTAATAGTCTCTGCTTACATACAAGCTAAAGGCAGACTGAAGTGAAAGGCACACTGACCTTTTAGCTAAGTCTTTCCCTTTGGTATTTGCAGTTAAAGAATCGAGGATTTTAGTCTAATCCAATAATTGAGCTGTCAGAGGATTCTTCAAAGAGGGACACAGTTGTTGAAAAGAGAAAAGCTTAATGAGGATTCATAAAGGTGATTGTCTTTTCCAACAAGCTCATTCAGTGAAGGTCACAGGTTAAAAACACTCGTCGTTTCACAGAGACCAGGAATGTGGAATTACAGCTGACCCTGGTTCTGATTTGGGAGGCTAAATATGGGCCTATGCAGCTGTTCCATCTCCATACAAATGCAGAACCCACCTGGTCTGTGTGTCTCATAAGACAATGGGAACAGGGGGGAGGCCATTCAGCCCCTCCAGCCTAGTCTATTATTCAATTAGATCCTGGCTCATCTGAACCTCAACTCCATTTCCCTGCTTTTTGCTCCACATTTATTTTCACTCAGTGAATTAATTAAGATATTGTGAGGGATTATTCAAAGCATTTTTTTTCTCTGTTTTCTAATTGGAACTAACTCAACCTCTTGTGTAGCCACTTGTGAAAAAATTGTTGTATTTCAACCGTGACCCAGGCAACATCTGGCCACGTTCAGCCAAAAGGCCTCCTTCTGTTCCTATATTCCTAAATCAGGAGGAGAAAAACCCCATTGGTACACAACTGGAAATAGCATTGGTCCTCAGCCTTGCCTGGAGTAAGTGTTCACTTTCGCTAAAGATATAGGCGCGTTGAAAAATAAATTTTAAAAGCAGAGGCCATTTAGCCTTTCTTTCCTCTGTCGCAAGTAAGCTCATTCACAAAGTTTCATTTCCCGGCTTTCTCCAAGCTAATCTCGTATTCCATCTGTCTCTCCAGACTTTTTATATTCTTCTTTAAACCATTATCAATTTAACATTGATCTCACACTCAGCTACCTCTTTGCACAAAGACATTTTCTCTGTCTTTTTGTATTCAAGTCTTCTGTTGGGATCCTGGCCTTGACCAATAGGAAGATCCACAATGACAACTTGTATTTATAATAGTGCCCTTAACGTAACAAAGTGTCCCAAGATGCTTCACAGGAGGAGGGACATGTTTTAAATTAAAAACTAAAGTTTTTATTTCATTTGTATTTGATTTTGGAAACCTCATCCTGCCCGTGGATGAGGTTTCCAAAAAAATGCAAAGGCCGCTTGGCCTTATCGTCTGCCTGCCCATCGACCATTAGATTGAACAGGCAGTGAACAATTCAGCACAATTGATAACTTAATGGTCTTAATTTAATTGTCAGCGGGCACACCGCCGGCTCCAACGCATGCCCACCGACCGAGCTGTCACGCGACTGTGCGTTGACATTGGCACGCTCGCTGACATCATCGTGCGCCTTTTCATGCTCGGTTGAGTCGGGCGTGTGTCCACCCGCCGAGCTAAGAATCCTGCTCCAAGTAACAGATACCACCCAAAACAAGTGCTATGAATCTCTCCTCAACTCCCCCCAGAAGTTTGTCACACTGTGAAACAACCAGTCTCACTGAGCTCCATCTTTCACACGAGGGTTTCCAATCTCCATTCTACAAGAACTTGCTTTGGATTTGTCTCCCAAACCGACGCTTTCTCTTAGACGCCTTCCATACGTGTCCACTTCCAGGGTTTCAAACTCGCCTTGCGGTGTTCCTCTCGCCTGGGTCACAATGTACATTCAAGCCTTGTTCCACACACTCCCTCTCACTGACTCAACCACCATTGCTTCACATGCTCACAGCAAAGAGTTGTAGGTCTCCAGTTGTCTCTTTGGACCTTCTTGCTATCGCTTTAAATCTGCTTCCTGCAGCTTTTCTTCCTATAAGCTTGAAGCTTGGAGCCTTCCTCTGCTTCTCACTCTTAACTTCACTTTTCCAGGCTCCTGCCCTTCCTTTGACTAGATGGTCTTGGGGCTTTCTCATATTTTTGTCTCACTTCTTGACCTAAGGACCTTACAGTCCCTTTGGGAAAATCTGCTCTCACTCTGCAGTTCCCTCTCCCAGTGTTCAGTCTCTCTGAAGTCCTGGCTTCAACTTCAATTTGGGACTTGTTATCTGTTCCTCTGCTCCAGTCTCTCCCTGACAGCTGTTTTTCAACTGAACTCAAACTGCTTTCTCTTTTGTTTTCTGTGTGTGTGTGTGTGTGTGTGTGTGTGTGTGTGTGTGTGTGTGTGTGTGTGTGTGTCCCTCTCTGGATCCCTGCTGCTAAGCAACAGCACAATTTTTTCTACTCTTGTGATGTGTTCTACTCTCTTCAGGAGTCATAAAACTCATTAGAGATGCATATATACAAACAGAGCTTTAGACCTGCTGTCTCCACTCAGAAATGAAACTAGATCCCAGGTTTCATCTTTTAACCCACAAATAGAAAAAATATAAATTAAACTTAAACTTAAAGATATACCTTATTCCTGACACCCAAATACCAATATAGCTTATTTAAACTTTCTCTGTTTCCTAACAAGGATAAATTGTTGTTCCCTTTAGAATTGGTTTTCTTGTGAATCTGTCCTCTTGAATGCAAAATGAAAAGCTTCGACAATGTCTCGCTTTTCAGTGATACTCAAGTTCTACATGACCAAATGAAATTAGTGTTATGACTGATTAAGCTGGTAAAGCTGAGTTATTTAAAAATCCCGGAGGGAAACTTTAATCAACTTTCATAACCTGTCATTTTGAGTGTTATGTTTGAGATGCGACTCTAAATTCAGGAATCAGACCACCAGTTCTCGAGGTTTTACATTAAACTAAATGAAACATTTTATTAATTTACACAGGTTAAAATCTACATATACATGGCTACAAATTACTACTCTCATAACTTTTAACAAAGTCCCAAATTAATCTCCATTAAGGCAACTGCAACTCGAAAACTTAACCAGACACCAGGCAAAGCATTTTCACTTTATGAATTCAAAACAAGGTTCTTTTCACTTTGGTTTCTGTGGAGACAGTTGGAGGCTTACAGCTGCTTTTGATCTCACATTGCCTCTGCTCTGCACACCCAAAAACTGCTAAAGTTATACCTACCGCCACCCACTGAAAGAAAATTCTCATTGTATCTCCAGCCTCTTCGAACAATAAAACCCCTTTCATAGTACCAATTTTATTAGTAATATAAACATATTGCTTGGTATCTGCTGGATAGGTGTCAGTTCTCACCCCACTTCTTGAATGGGCGGGCTGGGGGGTTGGGTTCTAGAACCAGGGGACACGGACTCAAAATAAGGGGCAAACCATCTAGGTCTGAGATGAGGAGGAATATCTTCACTCAGTGGGTAGCGAACCTTTGGAATTCTCTAACCCCAGAAGGCTGAGAAAACTCAGTCATTATGTATGTTCACAGAGATTGATAGATTTCTAGGTTTCTCGGGGGGGACCTGGGTTTGAATCCCCCCAGGGCAGATGGTGGAATTTGAACTTAATAAAAATCTGGAATTAAAAGTCTAATGATGACCATGAAACCATTGTTGATTGTTGTAAAAACCCATCTAGTTCACTAATGCCCTTTAGAAAAGGAAATCTGCCATCCTTACCTGGTCTGGCCTACACATGACTCCAGACCCACAGCAGTGCGGTTGACTCTTCAATGCCCTCTGAAGTGGCCCAGCAAGCCACTCAGTTGTAACAAACTGCCACAACGTTACAAAAAAGGAATGAAACCGGATGGACCACCCGGCATCGATCTAGGCACCGGAAACAACAACGGCAATCTCAGCCCTGTCAACCCTGCAAAGTCCTCCTTACTTATAACTGGGGGCTAGTGCCAAAATTTGGAGAACTAGTCAAGCAACAGGCTGACATAGTCATCCTCACAGAATCATACCTTACAGATAGTGCCCCAGAAACCACCATCACCATCCCTGGGTATGTCTTGTTCCACCAGCAAGACAGACACAGCAGAGGTGGAGGCACAGTGGTATACAGTCGGGAGGGAGTTGCCCTGGGAGTCCTCAACATTGACTCCGGACCCCATAAAGTCTCATTGTATCAGATCAAACATGGGCAAGGAAACGTCCTGCCGATTACCACATACCGCCCTCCCTCAGCTGATGAATCAGTGCTCCTCCATGTTGAACATCAGTTGAAGGAAGCACTGAGGGCAGCAAGAACACAGAATTTTCTCTGGGTGGGGCACTTCAATGTCCATCATCAAGTGTGACTCTGTGACACCACTACTGACCGAGCTAAATGACGTAGCTGCTAGATTGGGTCTGCAGCAGGTTGTGAGGGAACCAACAAGAGGGAACAACATACTTGCCCTCATCCACACCATGACAGTATTGGTAGGAGTGACCACCACACAATCGTTGTGGAGACAAAGTCCTGCCTCCACATTGAGGATACCCTCCACTGTGTTGTGTGGCACTACCACCGTGCTAAATGGGATAGATTTCGAACAGATCTAGCAACTCAAGACTGGGCATCCATGAGGCACTGTGGGCCATCAGCAGCAGAATTGCATACGACGACGATTTGTAACCTCATGGCCCAGCATATCCCCCACTCTACCATTACCATCAAGCCAGAGAATCAACCCTGGTTCAATGAATAGTGCAGGAGGGCATGTCAGGAGCAGCACCAGGTATACCTAAAAATGAGGTGTTGACCTAGTGAAGCTACAGCACAGGACTACTTGCATTCTAAACAGCATAAAGAGCAAGTGATAGACAGGGCTAAGTGATCCTACAGCCAACGGATCAGAGCTAAGCTCTGCAGTCCTGCCACATCCAGTTGTGAATGGTGATGGACAATTAAACAACTCACTGGAGGAGGAGGCTCCACAAATATCCCCATCCTCAATGATGGGGGAGCCCAGCACATCAGTGCAAAAGATAAGGCTGAAGCACTTGCTACAATCTTCAGCCAGAGGCACCAAGTGGATGATCCAACTTGGCCTCCACCTGAGGTCTCCAGCATCACAGATGCCAGTCTTCAGCCAATTCGATTCACTCTACGTGATATCAAGAAACAGCTGGAGGCACTGGATACTGCAAAGGCTATTGGCCCTGACAATATTCCAGCAATAGTACTGAAGACTTGTGCTCCAGAACTTGCTATGCACCTAGCCAAGCTGTTCCAGTACAGCTACAACACTGGCATCTACCCGGCTATGTGGAAAATTGCCCAAGTATGTCCAGTACACAAAAAGCAGGACAATCAATCCAGCCAATTACTGCCCCATCAGTCTACTCTCGACCATCAAAGTAATGGAAGGGGTCATCAGTAGTGCTATCGAGCAGCACTTGCTCAGCACTAACCTGCTCACTGATGCACAGTTTGGATGCCATGAGGGCCACTCAGCTCCTGACCTCATTCCAGCCCTTGTTCAAACATGGACAAAAGAGCTGAACTCCAGAGGTGAGGTGAGAGTGACTGCCCTTGTCATCAAGGCAGCATTTGACTGAGTGTGGCATCAAGGAGCCTTGGCAAAACTGGAGTCAATGGGAATCAGAGGGAAAACTCCCCACTGGTTGGAGTCATACCTAGCACAAAGGAAGATGGTTGTGGTTGTTGGAGGTCAGTCATCTCAGCTCCAGGACATCACTGCAGGAGTTCCTCAGGGTAGTGTCCTCGGCCCAACCATCTTCAGCTGCTTTATCAATGACCTTCCTTCCATCATAAGGTCAAAAGTCGGGATGTTTGCTGATGAATGAACAATGTTCAGCACCATTCACGACTCCTCAGATACTGAAGCAGTCTATGTCCAAATGCAGCAACACCTGGACAATATCCAGGCTTGGGCTGACAAGTGACAATTAACATTTGCACCACATAAGTGTCAGGCAATTACCATCTCCAACAAGAGAGAATCTAACCATTGCCCTTTGATGTTCAATGGCATTACCATCGCTGAATCCCCCACTATCAACATCCTGGGGGTTACCACTGACCAGAACCTGAACTGGACTAGCTATATAATTACTGTGGTCAGAGGCTAGGAATCCTGCGACGAGTAACTCACCTCCTGAGTCTCCAATGCCTGTCCACCATCCACAAGGCACAGGTCTGGAGTGTGATGGAATACTTTCCACTTGCCTGGATGAGTGCAGCTCCTACAACACTCAAGAAGCTTGACACCATCCAGGACAAAGCAGCCCGCTTGATTGGCACCACATCCACAAACATCCACAGTGACAGCAGTGTGTACCATCTCCAAGATGCACTGCAGGAATTCACCAAGGCTCCTTCGACAGCGCCTTCCAAACCCATGACCACTAGAAGGTCAAGGGCAGCAGATAGATGGGAACACCACCACCTGGAAGTTCCCCTCCAAGTCACTCACCATCCTGACTTGGAAATATATTGGCCGTTTCTTCATTGTCGCTGGGTCAAAATCCTGGAACTCCCTCCCTAACAGCACTGTGGGTGTACCTACACCACATGGGCTGCAGCGGTTCAAGAAGGCAACTCACCACCACCTTTTCAAGGGCAATTAGGGATGGGCAATAAATGCTGGCCCAGCCAGCAACGCCCACATCCCATGAATGAATAAAAAAAATTAAGGACATCAAGGGATATGGAGATAATGTAGAAAAATGGAGTTGAGCTAGAAGATCAACCCTGATCCTTTTGAATGGCAGAGCAGGCTCGAGGGGATGAATGACCTTCTTCTGTGCTATGTTCCTATTTTAATGGTTGGTTTGTCAACACTTCTGAAAATATATGGGAAAATATCTTTCTTGGTTTGGTTATTTATATTGGGGAGTTCAGATAACTGGAGGGCTAAAGCCTAAGAGACTAATTCCAATGGGGCTGCTCTGATGACAAGGGGTGTCCAGCCCTGGAATATAGGGTGTAAAACTTGTCTTTGGCAGTTGTGAATCAGTGGCAGTTTACACTCTTTCCGTGTGTGCTAACTGAGGCACAGTTGATAGCATTCTTGTCTCTGAGACACTATATTGTGAGCACAGAAATCTATACCGGAACTCCAGTGCAGTAATGAGGGAGTGCTGTGCTAGAATCAAAGAATGGTAAAGCACAGAATGAGGCCATTTAGCCCATTATGTCTGTGCTGGCCCTCTGCTCGAGGAATTCACTTAGTGCCACTCCCCTGCCTTTCCATGGAATGCTGAAATTGTTTTCCCTTCAAATAATAACCTAATAACCTCTCGAAAGTCTCGATTGACCCTGCCTCCATCACACTCTCAGGCAGCACATTCCAGAGCCTAACCATTCTTTGCTTTAATTTTCCCTCATGTCACTGTTGCTTCTTTTGCCAATCACCTTAAATCTGTGCCCACTGGTTCTTGATCCTTCCACCAGTGAGAACAGTTTCTCCCTATCCACTCTGTCCAGATCCCTCATGATTTTGAACACTCCTATCAAATCTCCTCTCAACCTTCTCCTCTCCAAGGAGAACAGCCCCAGCTTCTCCAATCTATCCTCATAGCTGAAGTCTCTCATCCCTGGAACTATCCTCGTGAATTATTTCTGCACTCTCTTTAATGCCTTCACATCCTTCCTAAGGTGTGGGGTCCAGAATTGGATGCAATACTCCAGTTGAGGCTGAGCCAGTGTTTTATACAGTGTTTTATAACTCCCTTGCTCTTTTACTCTACACCCCTATTTATAAAGTCTAGGATACTGTATGATTTATTAACTGCTCTTTCAACCTGACCTGCCATCTTCAATGATTTATGCACCTATACACCCAGGTCCCTCTGCTTCTGACCCCCTTTAGAGTTGTGCCATTTATTTAATGTGGTCTCTCTATGTTCTTCCTACCGAAATGAGTCACTCCATAATTCCCTGCATTGAATTTCAGCTACCACTTGTTTATCCATTTCACCAACCTGCCCATGTCCTTTTGAAGTTAACATTATCCTCCTCACAGATCACAATATTTCCAAGTTTGGCATGATTCGCAAATTTTGAAATTGTGCCCTGGGCACCAAGGTCTAGGACATTAAAATAAACCAGGAAAGGCTGGGATCCTAACGCCAACCTCTAGGGAACTCCACTACAAACCTTCCTCCAGTCTGAAAAAACAACTGTCCACCCCTCAGTTTCTCATTACTCAGCCAATTTTGTCTCCATGTTGCTCCTGTCCCTTTTAACCCATGGACTATAACGTTGCTCACACGTCTGTTGTGCTGCTCCTTATCAAATGCCTCCTGGAAGTCCATTTATACCACATCAACAGCATTACCCTCATTAACTCTCTCTGTTAGCTCTTAAAAAAAGAACTCCAGCAGGTTAGTTAAACATGATTGGCCTTTAACAAATCCATGCTGGCTTTCATTAATTAACTTGCATTTAACCAAGTTACTGATTATTTTGCCCCAAATTATTGTTCTTAAAAGTTTCCCCACCATCACAGTTAAACTGAATGGCCTGCAGTATCTAGGCTTTTCCTTACAACTTTTCTTAAAGAAGGGCATAACATTTGCAACTCCCCAGTGCTCTGGTACCACCCCTGTATCTAAGGGGGATTGGAAGATTATGACCAATGCCTCTGCATTGTCAGATGTGCTGTCTTTCAGGTGAGGCGTTAAACTGAGATATCCACCTCCTCAAGTGGATGTAAAAGATCCCATAACAATCTTTTGAAGAGCAGGGATGTTGTCCCCAGTGTCCTGATCAATATTTATCCCTCAAACAACACCAGAAAAAAAAATCAGACGATCTGATCATTATCACATGGTTGTTTGTGGGAGCTTGCTGTGCACAAATTGGTTACCAGAAGCATGAAAGGAAAACAGGAGAATTGCATGGACCCATTGCCCCTGCTTCACTTACTGCCCAACAGGAACAGTAAAACTCCAGCCAGGAACACCACCACCACCCCCCCCCCCCCCACTATCTTGCTTTTTGCAAATGAATTGGGCAGCCAGTGCAAATGTTGGAGTATTTTTAACAGATCAAGTCTATACCATGCAGGAGATATTTAATCAGGATTAGCCCTGTCATATACAACAGCTTGTAACAGGTTCAGTCAATTTAATTAAGCCCTAGTTTATGCAGAACTGAAAACCTATTTATCACCATCTGTGTTCTGGCAGTGTACAATTATAAAACTTCCAGGGCCGGAGTTGTGGAGCGATTTTTAATTAACCTAATTTTCTCTTGCAAATGAAATCAAATGAACGTAATTCACAAATAGGTAATGGCTAGAAGGTTATCCTCGAGCCTTCACAAACAGTTACACAAAAAGATTTGTGGCAGGAGGAAGTATTTTGTGCTGACTTTTCCATTCCTAATGTGAAAGGATGCTATAGTCAGTTGAAACCTACACACCTGCACACCCACACTCACTCACACTCACAAGCACCAACACACACTCACACCCACACACCTACATACCCACACACCCACACACCTCCACACCCACACACACATACACCTACACACCCACATACCCATACCCTACACTTGCTCATACTCACAAGCACCAACACATACACCTACACACCCCACACCCACACACCTACACACCCATACACCTACACTCACACACTCACAAGCACCAACACACACTCACACCCACACACCTACACACCCACATACCCGTACGCTTACACTCACTCATACTCACAAGAACCAACACACACTCACACCCACACACCTACGTACCCACTCACCCATACACCTACACTCACTGACATTCACAAACATCACACACACTCACAAACGCCCACACACCTACATACCCACACTCCTACACTTGCTGATACTCTCAAACACCAACACAAACACCCACACACCTAGACACCTACACGCCCATACACCTACACTCACTCACACTCATGAACAGCAACACCTACTCACACCCACACACCCACACACCTACACACTCATACACCTACACTCACACACTCACGAACAGCAACACACAATCACACCCACACATCTACACACCCACACACACATACACCTACACACCCACATACCCATACACCTACACACCCATACACCTACACACCCACATGCCCATACACCTACACACCCACACACACATACACCTACACACCCATACACCTACACACCCACACACACATTTATCTACACACCCACACACCCATACACCTACACGCTCAAGCTTACAAACATCACACACACTCACAAACACCCACACACCTACACACCTACACTGCTACACCCGCTGACACTCACAAACACCAACACACACCCACACACCTACACACCCACACATCTATACTTGCTCACATTCGCAAACACCCTCACACACAAACACCTATACACCTATGTACTCAAACATACTTGCTCACACTCACACACAGATAATCTTACACACCCGCAGATATACTCAAATATACTTGCTCACACTCACATACACAAACTCCCAAACACCCATACTGGCACAAACTCATATACACTCACTCAAAATCAAATACAGACACACAGACACACACACTCATATAAACACAAATACACACGAAGGCAGGCACACACACAGTCATTCACCTGCTCACTCACATGTACACACGCACGTACACACACACACACACACACACATGCAGGCTCACAGGCAGAATGTCACACACACAAACATGGGCACACTTTCCTACACAGTCACATACACACTCACACAAACTGACAGTCAAACATACACGTTCCCACACAGACACAGACACAGAAGCAGATATAATTCCCAAACGCATTTACATACCCTCTCTCTCTCTCTCTCTCTCTCTCTCTCTCTCTCAGTCAATCACTCACACATTCAAACACACACATACACACTCACAGGCACAAACAGAACCCAGATAGAGTTTCCAGTTGGGGACATTGGAAACCACCTCCATGGCCCCGCCCTGCCCTATTTCTGTAACCTCCATAACCAACTTTTGTGATGCTAATTGCTCCACCATCAGTGGTCATGCTTTCAGCTGCCTGGGCCCTAAACTCTGGAAATTGAAAAGCGCCAAATCTCTGTATCTCTCTCACCTTTAAGACACTCCTTAAAACCTATCCCTTTGACCGAGTTTTTGCTCCTCGCACTTCCTGATGTGGCTCAATGTCATATGATGTCTGACAGTGCCCTTGTGAAGTACTTGGAGTGGGAAAGGGAATTACTGAAGGAAATGGGGTAAATGTTCACCCCTGACACTGGTGTGGGGGTTCCTGCAGTGGGAGTACATAACACGGCTACACGCATGACTGATGGCCCCTTGTCCATTATTTATGAATCTTATTGGGATTACATCAACATTCTTGGATCTACATGTAGAGCACTGCAGAAAACTCTTGCCCAAGTGTGTACTTTGTCCTAAAGGCACCGTGTTTTTCTTGAACCTTTCAATCCGTTAGATATCCTGGAATAAATCTGAAGCATTTTTTCCAGTAAGCTGCTGTGTTTACTCCCTTTGCACCAGTTAAAAGCATTCCGGAGGCTTCCCAACTCCGGGGGGGAAGGCTGGCAGAAAAGAAAAGCTGCTCATCCGGTGAGGCAGAGTCAGAGGGCAGGATTTTGCCGTCGGCGAGCAGGGGGCGGGGCCCACTCGCCGACACGTAAAATGACGCAGGATGGCGCTGGGCGGAATCCCCGACGTCATCAATTGAGGCCATTGACAGGATCATTTAACCAATTAAAGGACCCGCCCATCCAACCTTAAGGTTGGCTGGTCGGCCAGGAGCCCCGGTGGCAACTAGAGAAAACATGAAACCTCATCCAGTGGCGGGGTGAGTCTTCATGCAGGGTTGTAAACATTTTAATAAAGTTATAGTGTAAATTATGAACATGTCCCATCTCATGTGACATTGTCACACGAGGGGGATGTCTTAGGGATTTTTCATTTTTCTATTTTTATTATTTTTCAAAGTGGAAGCGATCACCCTGGGGCTGCACTTAGCCTCAGGCAGATGTGGCTCTTTTGCGTACATGCGTGAAAGAGCGCACTCCCACTTTCGGGGAATCCCCCTTGCCTGCACAGGTAGCACATAGCGCTTCCCGCCGGACGCCACGCTGGGTGGGCCTTAATTGGCCCGCCCGTGTAAAATGGCAGCAGGGCCCGCTTCTCCAGCGGGGATCAGCTCCCCGCCTGCCGGGAAATTGGGTTGGGCCCACCTGCCCGACAGGCAGAGAATTTTGCCCAGAGATTCTGGGTCACCCCGTGGTCATTGGTGGAGGCAGAAAATCACAAACTGAAGGCTCACAACCTGCCTGATTTCTCTCGCTGTTGCCATGGAGAATCTCCACACAATGACAGCCATTGGATGCTGAAGTTTACAGCAGTGTGCCAACTCTCTAACAGAACGATTCACTTCATTCCATTCAATAAGTGTGGACATTGCCTTAAAATTAGTATTAGGCCCGTTCAGTTGTGTTATCAAAAAGACACCTTTTCCACACAAAGTGCAGGGGAAATCTGGAACTCACTCCACTTGGAGAGACAGGGATTAGCCAAGGACAGTCAGCAGGGTTTTGTTAAGGGGAGGTCATGTCTGACCAATTTGATTGAATTTTTCAAAGAGGTGACCAGGTGTGTAGATGAGGGCAATGCATTTGATGTAGTCTACTTGGACTTCAGCAAGGCTTTTGATAAGGTCCCACATGGGAGCCTGATAACAAAGGTAAGAGCCCATGGGATCCAAGGCAAGTTGGCAAATTGGATCCAGAATTGGCTGAGTGGCAGGAAGCAGAGGGTGATGGTCGAGGGGTGTTTTTGTGACTGGATGCCTGTGTCCAGTGGGGCTCCACAGGGATCGGTGTTGGGTCCCTTGCTCTTTGTGGTATATATAAATGATTTAGGCTTGAATGTAGGAGGGTTGACACAAAAATTGGTGGGGTGGTAAATAGTGAGGAGGATAGCCTTAGATGACAGGAGGAGATAGACGGGCTGGTCAGATGGGCTGATCAGTGACAAATGGAATTTAATCTGGATAAGTGTGAGGTGATGCACTTGGGCAGGACAAACAAGGCACACAATGAATGGTAGAACCCTGGGAAGTACCAAGGATCAGAGGAACCTTGGTGTGCATGTCCTCAGGTCCCTTAAGGTAGCGGGACAGGTAGATAAAGTGATTAAGAAGGCACATGGGATACTTGCCTTTATTAGCCAAGGCATAGCTTATAAGAGCAGGGAGGTTGTGCTGGAACTGTGTAAAACACTGGTTAGGCCACAGCTAGAGTACTGCGTGCAGTTCTGGAATCCACATTATAGGAAGGACGTGATTGCACTAGAGGGAGTGCAGAGGAGATTTACCAGGATGTTGCCTGGGCTGGAGAGTGTTAGTTATGAGGAGAGATTGGATAGACTGGGGTTATTTTCCCTGGAGCAGAGGAGATTGAGGGGGGATATGATTGAGGTGAATAAAATTATGAGGGGCATAGATAGGGTAGACAGGAAGGAACTTTTCCCCTTGGTGGAGGGATCAATAACCAGGGGACAGAGATTTAAGGTAAGGGGCAGGAGGTTTAGAGGGGGTGTGAGGAAGAATTTTTTCACCCAGAGGGTGGTGGGAATCTGGAACTCACTGCCTGAAAGGGTGGTGGAGGCAGAAACCCTCATAACATTTAAGAAGTATTTGGATGTGCACTTGCGATGCCATGGTATACAAGGTTATGGGCCTAGTGCTGGGAAATGGGATTAGAATAGTTAGATACTTGTTTGACCGGCGCAGACTGGATGGGCCAAAGGGCCTTTTTCTGTGCTGTAGGCCTCTATGACTCAATGAGTCCAACATTTGATGGATCCTGGGAGCCTATTTGAAGCTTTCAAGGCCTGAGTTTGGTAGGTTTTTGTTGGGTAAGATTATCGAGGGATATGAAGCAAATGTGGCCATGGCCTGCTGGAACAGGCTAGAGGGGCTGAATGGCCTCCTCCTCTTCCTATGATCTCTGGGTTTCTACCAAAACAACAACTTGTATTTACATAGGAGAACAAAATGTTCTGAGATGCTTTGCAGAGGAGTAATCAATCCACAAAATAACCAACACCACACAAACAAAGAGATATTAGGAGGGAGACGAGAAGCTTGGCTAAAAAGCTGAGGTTTTGGGAAGATCTTGAAGGGAAAGCTGGAGATGGAAAGATGGAGAGAATTCCAGAGATCAGGAGCCAGATGGCTGAAGGCTGTCAATAGTGGGGGAAAAGAGTTAGAATTTCTTTTTCTTTATTCTTTCATGGGATGTGGGCATCACAGGCAAAGCCAGCAATTGTTGTCCATCCATAATTCACTTGTCATTGACCTAGGCACTGGAAACAACAATGGCAAAATCAGCCCTGTCAACGCTGCAAAGCCCTCCTTACTAACACCTGGGGGCTAGTGCCAAAATTGGGAGAGCTGTCTCACAGACTAGTCAAGCAACAGCCTGTCATGGCCAACTTCACAGAGTCATACCTTACAGATAATGTCTCAGACTCCACCATCACCATCCCTGGGTATGTCCTGCCCCACCAGCATCACATGCCTAGCAGAGGTGGCAGCACAGTAGTATACAGTTGGGAGGGAGTTGCCCTCGGAGTCCTCAATATAGACTGCGGATCCCATGAAGTCTCATG
Source organism: Carcharodon carcharias (assembly GCF_017639515.1). Classification (NCBI taxonomy): domain Eukaryota; kingdom Metazoa; phylum Chordata; class Chondrichthyes; order Lamniformes; family Lamnidae; genus Carcharodon; species Carcharodon carcharias. The sequence continues at coordinate 71,495,039 of NC_054468.1, forward strand.
GCATCAGGTCAAACTTAGACAAGGAAACCTCCTGCTGATTACTACATACCGCCCTCCCTCAGCTGATGAATCAGTGCTCCTCCATGTTGAACACCAATTGGAGGAAGCACTGAAGGTGGTAAGGGCGCAGAATGCACTCTGGGTGGGGGACTTCAATGTCCATCACTAAGAGTGGCTCAGTAGCACCATTACTGACCTACTGACCTAATGGACATAGCTGCTAGACTGGGCCTGTGGCAGGTGGTGAGGGAACCAACAAGAGGGAAAACATACTTGACCTCATCCTCACCAACCTGCCTGCCGCAGATGCATCTGCCCCTGGACAGAATCGGTAGGAGTGTCCACTGCACAGTTGTTGTGGGATGAAGTCCCGCCTTCACATTGAGGATACCCTCCATCATGTTGTGTGGTACTACCACCATGCTAAATGGGATAGATTTTGAACAGATCTATAAACTCAAGAGTGGGCATCGATGAGGTGCTATGGGCCATCAGCAACAGCAGAACTGTACTCAAACAGTTCTCTAACCTCAGGACCCTTCATATCCCTTACTCTAACATTACCATCAAGCCAGGGGATCAACCCTGGTTCAATAAAGAGTGTAGGAGGGCATGTCAGGAGCAGCACCAGGCATACCTAAAAATGCGCTGTCAACCAGGTGAAGCTACAACACAGGACTACTTGTGTGCCAAACAGCATAAGCAGTGAATGATAGACAGAGCTAAGCGATACCACAACCAACAGATCAGAGCTAAGCTCTGCAGTCCTGCCACATCCAGTTGTGAATAGTGGTGGACAATTAAACAAGTCACTGGAGAAGGAGGGTCCACAAATATCCTCAATGATGAGGGAGCCCAGCACATCAGTGCAAAATATAAGGCTGAAACATTTGCTACAATCTTCAGCCAGAAGTGCTGAGTGGATGATCCATCTCGGCCTCTCTGGAGGTCCCCAGCATCACAGGTGCCCGTCTTCAGCCAATTCGATTCACTCCACGTGATATCAAGAAATGGCTGAAGGCACTGGATACTGCAAAGACTATGGGCCCTGACAATATTCCGGCAATAGTACTGAAGACTTGTGCTCCAGAACTTGCCTCCCCTCCAGCCAAGCTGTTCCAGTGCAGCTACAATGCTGGCATCTACCTGGTTATGTGGAAAATTGCCCAAGTATGTCCTGTACACAAAAAGCAGGACACATCCAACCCGATCAATTACCGCCCCATCAGCCTATTATCAGTCATCAGTAACCTAACAGAAGGGGTCATCAACAGTGCTATCAATGGCACTTGCTTAGCAATAACCTGCTCACTGATGCCCAGTTTGGGTTCCGCCAGGGCCACTCAGCTCTTGACCTCATTACAGGTTTGGTTCAAACATGAATTAAAGAGCTGAACTCCTGAGGTGAGGTGAGAGTGAATGCCCTCGACATCAAGGCCACATTTGACTGAGTGTGGCATCAAGGAGCCCTCAGGGTCTCGGGGAAAACTCTAAGGAAGATTGTTGTTGTTGTTGGAGGTCAATCATCTCAGCTCCAGGACATCACTGCAGGAGTTCCTCAGGGTAGTGTCCTAGGCCCAACCATCTTCAGCTGCTTCATCAATGACCTTCCTTCCATCATAAGATCAGAAGTGGGGCTGTTCGCTGATGGATGCACAATGTTCAGCACCATTCGCAACTCCTCAGATACTGAAATAGTTCATGTCCAAATGCAACAAGACCTGGACAATATCCAGGCTTGGGCTGACAAGTGGAAAGTAACAGTTGTGCCACACAAGTGTCAGGCAATGACCATCTCCAACAAGAGAGAATCCAACCATCACCCCTTGACATTCATTAGCATTACCATCACTGAATCCCCCACTATCAACATCCTGGGGGTTACCATTGACCAGAACCATATAAATACTGTGGCTACAAGAGCAGGTCAGAGGCTAGAAACCTTGCGACGACTAACTCACCTCCTGGCTCCCCCAAGCCTATCCACCATCTGTAACGCACAAGTCAGGAGTGTGATGGTATACTCTGCATTTGCCTGGATGAGTGCAGCTCCCACAACACTTTAGAAGCTTGACGCTGTCCAGGACAACACAGCCTGTTTGATTGGCACCCCATCCACAAACATTCACTCCCTCCACCACCGACACACAGTAGCAGCAGTATGTACCATCTATAAGATGCACTGCAGGAATTCACCAAGGCTCCTGAGGCAGCACCTTTCAAACACACGGCCACTGCCATCTAGAAGGACAAGGGCTGCAGATAGATGGGAAAACCACCCCCTGGAAGTTCCCCTCCAAGTCACTCACCATCCTGACTCGGAAATATATCGCCATTCCTTCACTGTCGCTGGGTCAAAATCCTGGAGGTCCCTCCCTAACAGCACTGTGGGTGTACCTACACCACATGGACTGCAGCGGTTCAAGAAGGCAGCTCACCACCACCATCTCAAGGGCAACTAGGGATGGGCAATAAATGCTGGCCCAGCCAGCGACACCCACATCCCATTAGTTAATAAAAAAATTGCCCTTGAACTGAGTACCTTGCTAGGTCATTTCAGAATCACTCACATTGTTGTGGGTCTGGAGTCAAATGTGGTCCAGAGCAGGTAAGGATGGCAGATTTCCTTCCCTAAGGGACATTGCTGAACCAGATGGGTTTTTACAACAATCAATGATAGCTCCATAGTTGCAATTACTGAGATTAGCTTTCAATTTCAGATTTATTAATTGAATTTTATTCCACCAGCTATCATGGTGGGATTTGAACCCATAAACCGAGCTCTGGGCCTCTGGATTACTTGTCCACTGCACCAACGTTTCCCCACAATGGGTAAGGGCCAAAATTGGAGGAGTACAGAGGCCTCAGAGGGTTGTGGGGATGATGGAGTTTACAGAGATAGAGAGGGGTGAGGCAATGAGGGATTAGAGGTGTTAAAGGGCTGGGATCCAATGCAGGTCAGAGAAAACAGGTGGCCGATGATGAATGGAGCTTGGTGTGAGTTAGGATATAAGCTGCCAAGTCAGGGTGAACTGAAGTTTATGAAGGACGGAGACTGGCCAGGAGATGGAGTAGTTGAGTTCAGAGATAACAAGAGCATGGATAAGGGTTTCAATAGCAGACGAGCTGAGGGAGTGGTGGAGACAGGCAAGGCAAGGGTGGGTGTACATAGTCTTGGTAATGGCGAAGATACGAGTTGGAAGTTCAGCTCAGGATCAAACAGGACGCCATAGTTGTGAACGATCAGGTTCAGCCTCAGGTTTACAGCCAGTGAAGTGCTTCTGAAATACATTCATTGTTGTAATGTGGGAAGCATGGCGATCTATCTGAAAACAGCAAGATCCCTAAACTAGCAATGAAGCCACGATCACTAGATTACCCTAACTGATCATTTCCCTTTTCCAGTTGCTAACCTTGTAATATTGTATAACTTGTCGAAAAGCAATGTTTCTGGAAGCATCCGTTTCAGGACAGTCAAGCCTTTGTAATGCCCGACTAATCCTCCTTCTCTTGCAGCTGTCGTCGTGTTCGCTTTTGTGCTGTGCTGGTTGCCCTTTCACGTCGGCCGCTACCTCTTCACCAAGTCCTCCGAGGCGGGGACCTTTGAGATGCTCCAGATCAGCCAGTACTGCAGCCTGGTCTCCTTCGTCCTCTTTTACCTGAGTGCCGCAATCAACCCCATCCTTTACAACATCATGTCCAAGAAATATCGCGTCGCCGCTCTCAAACTGTTCCACGTCAAGAAGGCCCCAAGGAGAATTCCGTCAACGGTCAAGGGTGAGAGCTGTCCAGCCTGGACGGAGACCAGCATCAGCACTTGACCACTGCATAGCAACCAAGAGTTATGGTCACAATGTTCATTTGTAGCCATGCGCAAGCTGGAGGCATGGCGAGTTGGACAAAGAGTGTATTAGCCGCATGTTACATGAGCCAGAAGGGGTGTGGCCCCAGTGAGGAGGAGGATGAAGTGGCCACAGTTTTGGCAACCATGATAAAACAAAAAAAAAACTCGCATGATTCTGGAGAATTCGGTGTCCCTTTCACCTTGCCTGCTCAGACTGCAGATCAAGATCATCCAAAAAACTGTTGGGCTGCATTTTCGATGCCAGCATTTAAGTATTTCAGCTGCTACCTTGAAACAAGTAAATTTATGTTGGTACCCAGTCAACTGGTTAATTGAACTCACTGTGAGATAATGATCAGGATACTGTGGTAAGCTATTCAGAATGTAATAAATATTCTTCGATTTCAGGGTCTGCACTATGTGGTCAAAGAGATTCCAAAGACATTTTTTTTTTCCCTTTGTTATAAGAAAACAAACTCAAACCAGCAACAGCTTCAGACAGGAGAACATAGAAACCACACGACAGTGAAAGACCAAGGTCCATTTAATTCACCTTCGACCCCTCCCAAAGGTTACACGATACAATAATAATGGATTTATTGACTGTTCCTATCAGCCATTTTCTATCAATGAGTCTAGAACTGACCCAGACAGATGAGGAAACTCCACAGTGGTGCAGAGCTTTGGCAGTCAAGCGCCCGACTTGCTTCAACATCATCATTGTGCATTTCTAATAACAATGAATCCCATTTGTTGACCAGAACTTGCTGAAACCCATTAGCTTTCTTGGCCCATCAATGTGACAGTAATCTGGCCCAAACACTTACCATTCTTTTAGGGTAAAAAGTTTCTCCTGCATTTCCTATTTTCTCTTGTCCTTTGGATATCAGATGATACATGATGGGAAAGACATTATTAACATAGAAATAACAGAGCACAGGTCGAACCATAGGAAGGTTTACAGTGCAGAAAGAGGCCATTCAGCCCATCGTATCTGCGCTGGCCAAAAAGAGAAAAAAGAAACCAGCCGCTCATTTTAAACCCATTTCCCAGCACCTGGTCCATAGCCTTGAAGGTTACAGCACTTCAGATGTGGATCCAGGTACCTGTTCAGTGAGTTGAGCGTTTCAGCTTCAACCTCCAACTTAGACAGTGAATTCCAGATGTCCACCACCCTCTGGGTGAAAAAGTTTTTCTCCATGTCCCTTTTAATCCTTTGACCAATCACCTTAAATCTATGCCCCTTGGTAATTGACCCCTCAACTAGAGGAAACAAGCCTCTCCTGTCTAGCCCATCTAGACCCCTCATAATTTTGTACACCTCAATTAGGTCACCCCTCAGCCTCCTCTATTCTAAGGAAAACAACCCCAGCCTACCCAATCTCTCCTCACAGCTGCAATTTTCAAACCCTGGCAACATTCTTGTAAATCTCCTCTGTACTCTCTCCGGAGCAATTACATCCTTCCTGTAATGTGGTGACCAGAACTGTACACAAAATTCCAGCTGTGGCCTGACCAGTGCTTTATACAGTTCCATCATTACATCCCTGCTTTTGTATTCAATACATTGCCCAATAAAGGAAAGCATTCCATATGCCTTCTTTACCACTTTGTCTTGTTCTGCCACATTCAAGGACGCATGGACATGCACTCCAAAGTCTCTCACTTCCTCAACCCCTCTCAATAATTTCCCGTTTATTGAGTATTCCCTTGCTTTGTTTGCCCTCCTCAAATGCATTGCCTCACACTTTTCCGGATCGAATTCCATTTGCCACTTCTCCGCTCACTCAACCAAACCATTATATCATTCTGGAGTTGACAGCTATCCTCTTCACCATCAACTACATGGCCAATTTTTGTGTCATCTGCAAATTTCCCAATCATTCCTCCCACATTTAAGTCTAAATCATTAATATATACAACAAACAGCAAGGGCCCCAACACTGAGCCCTGTGGAACACCACTGGAAACCACTTTCCATTCGCAAAAACATCCATCGACTATTACCCTTTGCCTCCTGTCACTGAGCCAATTTTGGATCCAACCTGCCACCTTCCCCTGTATCTCATGAGATCGAAGGTTATGTACCTTTTCCAAAAAATCCTTAGCCAATGGATACATTTTCTCTCCATTAACCCTATCAATTCCTTCAAATTGTTTTTATTATTTGCTCATGGGATGTGAATGTCACTGGCTAGGCCAGCATTTGGTCAGAGGGCATTTAAGAGTCAGCCACATTGCTGTGGGTCTAAAGTCATATGGAGGCCAGACCATGTAAGGGTGGCAGATTTCCTTCCCTAATGGACATTAGTGAACCAGATGGGTTTTTACAACAATCGACAATGGTTTTACAGCCATCATCAGACCTTATAAGTCCAGATTTTTATTGAATTCAAGCTTCACCACTGACCATACTGGGATGCTGGCGTTTGAACCCAGCTCCCAGTGCATTACTCCGGGTCTCTGGAATGCTAGTCTAGTGGTAATAGCACTATGCCACTGCCACCCCATTAAAAATGCTAAAGACCTTCATCAAAACACCCCTGACCTTCTAAATTCCAGAGAATGCTAGCCTAATAAATGTAATCGCTTGCCACAATTTAATCCTTGGAGCCCAACATTCTGGTGACCCTGCGCTGCACTCCCTCCAAGGTCAATATATCCTTTCACATTAGCTTCTTCAAATGCTTCTCAGCATCTTCAGCTTGCATGGGCCTGAGTACTTGCATATTAGTTCATGCCGCAATATTGTGCTGTCTTCCGTTGATGAATGGAGCTCTCCGTTAACCGGCATTTTTGATTAACTTGGGCACGATGCCACACACCGGCATTTTTGATTAACTTGGGCACCATGCCACACACCGGCATTTTTGATTAACTTGGGCACGATGCCACACACCGGCATTTTTGATTAACTTCGGCACTATGCCACACACCGGCATTTTTGATTAACTTGGGCACGATGCCACGCACCGGCATTTTTGATTAACTTGGGCACGATGCCACACACCGGCATTTTTGATTAACTTGGGCACCATGCCACACACCAGCATTTTTGATTAACTTGGGCACCATGCCACACACCGGCATTTTTGATTAACTTGGGCACGATGCCCAAGCTGCTGAGGGCTCTGCCTTAGAATATCATGGGTTCATAGTCTAGCCTGGCTGCAGTACTGAGGGAGCGTCACGGTTGGAGGTGCATCTTTCAGGTGAGACATTAAACCAAGGCCCTGTCTGCCCTCTGAAGTGGATGTAAAAGACCCCATGGCACTAGTCTGAAGAAGAGCAGGGGAGTTCTCCCCAGTGTTCTGGCCAATACATGTACCTCAATCACTAAAACAGATCATCTGGTCTTTATCACATTGCTGATTGGGGCAACTTGCTGGGTATAAGTTGGCTGCTGCATTCCCTGCACTACAACAGTGGCTACATTTCAAAAACACATAATTGGCTGTAAAGAACTTTTGGACCTCCTGCGGTGGTGAAAGGCGCTATTAAATGCAGGTTCTTTGTGGCTGGAGAAGCGTTATAGGGTAGCCTCCAAGAACAGAAGAAGGATCTTAAATTGAATGGCTTGGGGTTTAGTGTGGATGTGCAAGCGGATTTAGTGAGAGACAAGAGATGATAGGGTAAGTTGGAGTTCACGGGAGGGCATGGTAAACGCAGACAGTGGAGGAGATATTTAGAATTTCCTGCATGTGTAGGCAGCCAAAGGTCTTTTATTTTTGGATAATAACAATCCACCTCTAGCATTTTTCAACATTACCACCAATGCTATTTAATTTAACTGATGTATTTGTCATTTTCTTTGATACAACTTCCTTGCCGCTGTTGTTGATTCTTGTCTGGGACGTTGTCACAATGTCTGCCCTCTGTATCCTCCACCAAATGGTCACTCACCATTCTGAGCCTGCTGGTATCATCATTCCCCCCTTTTTTACCATTCGCCAGAAGAGTTTAAGTGAATCGCTGTGACCCCGCTGTGATTCCAGTTAATATCAGCTGACCTAGTGCAGATGGAGGATTAAATCCTGTGCCTGTACAGCTCGTCATGTGCTGGATGAAAGGCTTGCATTTTTATAGCACCTTCAAGTCAATGAAAGGCATTTGTTGGAGTGTAGTTACTGTTGTTATGTAGGGAAACATGGCAGCCAATTTGCGCACAGCAAGATTGTACAAACAGTAACATGATAGCGAGCAGATAATTCAATTCAAGAAAGAGATCAATAGGTTTTTGGGTATGAAGGGATGTGGGGATAGAGTGGGCAGGTGGAGTTGAGGTAAAATATCAGCTTAATCTTGTTGAAAGGTGGTGCGGGCTTGAGGGGCCAAATCCTACCCCTATTCCTCTTTATTATACTCAGTTCTTCTGCAATAATGGGCGAGGGATAAATATCGGTCCCAGGACACTGGAGGGAACTCCCCTGCTCTTCCATGGAATAGTGCCCTGGGATCTTTTATGTCCACCTAAGGTAGGGTTGCCAACCCTCCAGGATTGGTCTGGAGTCTCCAGGAGTTGAAGATCAATCTCCAGGGCACTGCTGTTTGCCGCTCTGGAGAAAACTCATTGGGAAGTTAAAAAAGATAGTTTTTTGTCATTTTCTTTGAACATTTCTCTTTACCAGGTATAAAAATATTGAAAATGGTGGGGGGGGGAAGGGGGAAAGGCTGGTTGGCAGGCAGACAAGCATCATCCAATTGGGTAATGAGTCTTTTTGCTTGTCAGTTGGTATAGGAAGGCCATACGTCACAAGGATGGATGTGTTGGCTGACTAATGACTGGTGTGTGGGGACAGGTCATGTGATAAAACCCACAAGAATATATTTAATCACAGTTGGCGACTGTAACCCGGGAGGGCAGAAAGGACGGCACCTCCAACAGGGCAGCAATCCCTCAATACTGCACTGAGAATGTCATCCTAGACTAGGTGCTCAAGTCTCTGGTGTGGAACTTGAACCCACAACTTTCACCGTCACTGGGTCAAAATCCTGGAACTCCCTCCCTAACAGCACTGTGGGTGTACCTACACCACATGGACTGCAGCGGTTCAAGAAGGCAGCTCACCACCACCTTCTCAAGGGCAATTAGGGACGGGCAATAAATGTTGGCCCAGCCAGAGACATCCACATCCCGTGAAAGAATAAAAAAATAGAAAGGGCCAGCATGAGCCACAATGGAAATCTCTAAATATGTGTTGTGTGTTGCTGTGAGCAATGATGTTGTAAAACAGCTGTGAATTATTAGTCTTTTGGAGCACAGTCTTACAGGGAAGATGGTTTGTTTACTTGTCAGGAGTAACTGATCACATCACAGGCTTTTAACAAACTCAAGAGAGTTGAACGAGGTTGCGCATTAGAGGGGGTGAGATCCCACTCTTAAGCTCCTTGATTTGGTACGAATACCACATACTTCGCTGGACAGGAAAACACAGCTGAGTGAGATTGAGTATAATAACACACTCCCTCACTCAGACATCTTGAGGGGGTGAGGAGAATGAGAAGCTACAACAAAACTTAAATAGATCAAACATCGAGCCTCCCCCACTTGTTTAAGAAACTTCTACAAAAGTGTCAGTGACCAAATTTAATGGACTGGGCACACCTTCAACTGGTTTGTTTTGACTCATACTGGCTCCCTGCTGACTGCCAATTACTGTTCACAATCAGACAGGTTAAATATGGCTAAAAATCATTAAAATGATAAATCAAAAATAGAAAATGATAGAAACGCTCAGCAGATCCAGCAATCATGGGAAGAGAAAAATACAGATTCATCCTTGACTCGAGTAGCACTCTTGCTATAGCAGCTTAATTGCCACTGCAGGCAGTTGAAGATAGAATCCATGCTGGTAAGCTCTGAGGGTGTGCTGCACTTCCAGAGGTCCTTTATTTCAGATGAGTTGTTAAACTGAGTGCTCACCCTCACAGGTAAAAGACCCCGTGACAACTGAAGGGCCCACACGTCTCCCTTTCAGCTACCAAAATTGGTATATGGCATTCTCGCTGGTGTCCTGGGCCAATACTTGTCCCTCAATTAACATCACTATAAACCGATTTTCTGGTCATTATCACATTGCTGTTTGGGGGATCTTGCTGTGCACAAGTTGTCTACTGCCATTTTTTTTACAAAAGTGGCTACACTGTGGAGAGCATTTCATTGGATGTAGAAGGTGCTTTAAGAAATCTTGAGGTCCCAACAGATGCTGGAGAAAAACGCATGCTTTTTCCTTAATGTTTCAATTTGAAGACATTTGATTTGGACATAAGACTATTGACCTGAAATGCAAACCCTGTTCCTCTCCCTTTAAGTGTTGTCTGATCTGTGTTTCTAGCACTTTCTGTTTTTAGTTTCAGATTTTCAGCACTGGCAGTGTTTTCCCCTTTGCATCATTATCATGGTGCTCAATTCTGAAGGAAAGTCCAGTCAATGTTTAATGGGCTGTTTTTTTGAACCAGATAATTCCCACTTTACCTGAGACAATTGTCAAATTGGATGATTGTTAAACAAGTGACCGGTAAAATCAACAGTTGCATTTTTACACCATTTTTAATGTAAACAGGGTGTCTAAGTGCACTTCACTGAGGGTTATATTTATTCTTTCACAGGATGTGGGAGTCGCTGGCTAGGTCAGCATTTATTGCCCATCCCTAATTGCCCCTTGAGAAGGTGGTGGTGATCTGCCTTCTTGAACCGCTGCAGTCCGTGTGGTGTAGGTACACCCACAGCGCTGTTAGGGAGGGAGTTCCAGGATTTTGACCCAGTGACAGTGAAAGAGCAGTGATATGGTCCCAAATCAGGATGGTGAGTGGCTTGGTAGGGGGGTGGGGGGGTGGGGGGGAACTTGCAGGTAATGGTGTTCCCATGTATCCGCTGCCCTTGTCCTTCTGGGTGTTAGAGGCTGCATGTTTGGAATGTGCTATCAAAGGATTGAGGTAACTTGGACCATGACCCAGGAAAACGATCAAGAAATGTGACCAAACGCTGGGCTGAAGTAAGGCAATTGGAGCTGGTTTATAGGGGAGCAGTGAGGTGCAGTACTGGTTGCCCCAGTATTAAAATGAGATCTCCAATACACCCCTAATGTGGAACAAGCAGACTGTGCTGAACTTCAAAGATGAGCAGGAGGAGGCTGTTCAGCCCCTTGACTCTGTCCCACCATTCAGTGAAATCTTGGCTGGTCTGTATACTCATTCCATCCATCCACCTTGCCTCCACATCTATTAATACCCTTGGCTAAGAAAAGCTATTGATCTCCGACTTAAGATTAGTAATTGAGATCCCCATGTCTACTGCTTTTCTGGGGGAGGGAGTCCAACTCATTGTGGGAAGGAATGGTTCGTAACTTCCCTTCTGAATAGCCGGTCTCTGATTTCAAGAATTCCCTCGCCAATGAAAAAAGGTTTCTTCTTATGTCGCCTACAATTCATTTCAAAATCCTAAAACAATCTCTATCAAATCACCCCTTCCAATTCAAAAATCTCTATCAAATCATTCCTGTAACCTTCCACATTCCTGGGAGAACATGTCTAATTCAGGTAATCGCTCCTCATTGTCTAAGCCTTGGGGTCCAGTAATGGTCCAGCAATATAATTCTAAAGGGGGTACAGGAGCTGGGTGTGTATAGACATAAATCATTGAAGGTGGCAGAACAGGTTGAGAGTGCAGTTAATAAAGCATTCAGCATCCTGAGTTTTATTAATAGGGGCTTAGAGTACAAGAGCAAGGCAGTTATATCAAACTGGTTCAGCCTCAACTGGAATATTGCATCCAGTTCTGAGTTCCACACTTAGGAAAGATATGAACGCTTCGGAGAGAGTGCAGAAAAGATTCACGAGAATGGCTCCAGGGATGAGGAAGTTCAGTTATGAAGATAGGTTGGAGAAGATGAGGCTGTTTCCCTTGAAGAGGATGTTGAGACATTTGATACAGGCATTCGAAATCATGAGGAGCCTGGGACAGAGTAGATAGGGAGAAACTGTTCCCATTGATGGAAGAATTGAGAACCAGAGGGCACAAATTTAAGGTAATTGGCAAAAGAAGCAATGGCGACATGAGGAGAAGTTTTTTTTAATGCGGTGAGTGGTTGGGATCTATAATGCGCTGCCTAAGAATGTGGTGGAGGCAGGGTCAATTGAAGCATTCAAGAGGGAATTGGATTATTATCTGAAAAGGAAGAATGTGCAGGGTTACGAGGAGAAGGTGGAGGTGTGGCAGTAGGTGAAATGCTCCTTTGGAGAGCTGGCTCATACATGATGGGCTGAATGGTCTCCTTCTGTGCTGTAACCATGCTATGATTCTGCGATAGCGACATCACTACACTCGATTATTCATGACATCCATAAAATCACAAAAGGAGGCAACTCGGCCCATTCTACCTGTGCTGGCTCTTTGAAAGAGCTATCCAAAGAGAGGCACTCCCTCTGTTCTATCCTCATAGCCCTGCGATGTTTTTTCCCTTCCCTGGAGATGTCAGTAGTTAAACACTCGAATGCTAATGTGTGCAGAGAACAACGTCAAAGCCAAGAGCTTTGATTTTCAGGTTTATCTGTGGCTTGCTGTGTTGCTTGTCAGAAAGCAGAACCTCTCATGTGTATCCTCCATCCTTCAATACCAAACTCACTTTTCCCATTGCTGTGCTGGGATTTGACTGTATATGTGGAATGCCTGTATATAAATTACCTTGATGTAAAAAAAAATGTAATTTATCGAAGTACAAGTTTCCGTGACATCCGTTTATTCTTTGCTGTAGTTCCAAAATGTGAACGTCCATGTAAATTTTATTAAAAGATGTGCTGAGAGAGCCGGTCTGTTGCTGTGAATAATTGTTACTAATTGTTAAATCTAAAACAGCTCACATATGCAGAGTTATTCGCACTTAATCTTTTTGATTATTTATCGGTGTAATTAAACGGCATAAAGAGGATTGAGGAATAGTAAAGTTATTTCAGTTAGACTACACCTGGAGCGCTGTCCGCAGTTCTGGGTAACACACCTTAGCAAGGATGTACACCTTGGAAGGAGTTCAGCTTAGGTTTACCAGACCGATACTTGGACACCAAGTGTTAGAATCGACCTCTTTAGTGAAGCATTTGATCATACGAACATAGGAACGAGGAGCAGGAGTAGGCCATTCAGCCCCTCGAGCCTGCTCCGCCATTTCATAAGATCATGGCTGATCTGATAGTAACCTGAAATCTGCATCCTGCCTACCCCCAATAACCTATCACCCCCTTGCTTACCAAGAATCTATCCACCTCTGCCTTAAAAATATTCAATGACTCTGCTTCCACTGCCTTTTCAGGGAGGGAGTTCGAAAGACTCACGACCCCTCTAAGTGAAAATATTTCGCCTCATCTCTGTTTTAAATGGACGACCCACAAGGGGAAACTTCCTCTCCACATCCACCCTGTCAAGACCCCTCAGGATCTTGTATATTGCAATCAAGTCGCTTCTCCCTATGTGTGTCAATGTCACATTTAGTTTGATAATGTTCCTGTGAAGTGCTTTGGCACCTTTTACTATGTGTAGGTGCTATATAAATCCAAACTGCTTTGTGCAATGTGTCGCACTTCCCTTCTAGACATTGAAACTCCAGAATAAATCAGTGTTCAAACTGAGACAGTAAAGGAGCGCTTCTCCACTCAGCAATGGTGCTCACAGTTTCCCAACAGATGGAGATGATGGGAGATGACTGTGCACTAACCCTGTCACATAAACATTACACAGCTGCCGTTCAAGAGATGGCGCA